>NW_006408685.1:7178298-7197175 GCF_000296735.1 Chrysochloris asiatica
CCCTCATTTGAGGTAACCAATGGCTAAGTTGTCCATTGCTCTCTACCCAGTAAAAAGAGGGGATAACATTGACACTTCTTGTAAAGACTTCTTTTATCTCTGTTGGTATTTTGAGCTACATCTATGAGTATAGGTCAAGTTCATCAAATTGTAGCAATTTGCCCTTGTTTCCTTTGTAAAAAAAAAAAATTTTATTGTCTTTTAGTGAGCTCTAATTATCAATCCATTGAGGCTAGGTCAGATGGGTACTATCTACAAGTTTGGGTGTTCTTTTGCATCTCCCCTCACTTCATATCATCTGGATGCTTCACTCTGTGGCTATGTCATTGTCATTTGTGGCTATGTCCTTGTCCATGGGCTCAAGTGTCCACAGGTCTTACCACACTTTGGACCAACCAGCCATTTCTCTTTCCTCTCTCATCTCCAGATCAACGTGAGTCAATGGACTGTGTAGAACTCAGCTCATTTCTTCATTGCTGCCTTTCCCCATCTTCAACTTAACCAGTAGACTAATGTGGTTGCCAGCAAGCGTACATGCCTGCTCATGTATTCCCTTTCAGTCCTAGAAGAGAGTTTGTCCAGAAGGGACTTGATTGATTGCCTTGATGGCGTCCCGGAAAACAACTTGATTATTCTTTTAGTAGACAGTCATAATGCCATTTTTGTTTTGGAGTTTTCCTGATAATCTTTCTTTGAAGATGTATCTTCTGTTGCTCTAACTGTTCCTGGCTGTTCTGCTTGTCCTTTCTAATAGCAATGTTCCACCTCAGAAGGTTCTGGATAGGACTCAGGAGTCCACCTGAGATCCTATACATTGCAAAGTCTCCACAAGAGGCCTATTTCAATGGGCAAATTGTGGAACCCCTTTTAGGTATTCCAGTCAGTGGGAATTCCAATCAGCTGAAGATGGGCTTACACGCTTTCTGTAGTCAAGTTTCCCAACATTCCTTTCTGTCCCACTCAAGTGTGTATTTTACTATAGTAGGAAAGGGAAACAAATAGTCATAAGGCAGTCAAGAATCTTGTTATTATTTTCCCTCTTCAGAGTATGCTTCGATCCCTGTATCACAGAGCCCTGTTTTTCCAAAGTTGAGCATGCATCACTATTTACCTCTGACCCATTTAGCCTATGCAAACCTATCTCAGTGTTTCTCTGTCTACCTTGTTCTTCAACCCCCTCCCCCTTCTTGTGTATTGCACTCCCCAAAACCTGAACTATGATGTGTCTGCACCTACCCTGTGCTGTACCGTCGCCTTCTTCCACATCACCCAAACCTCCCCACCTCACCCCCCACCTGTAACCAACAAATAATTTTTCCCCTGTTATTATGGTATCTTTTCTTAAGCATTTGCAATAATGGTCTTATGAAATATTTGTCCTTTTGTGACTGACTGATTTCACTCAGCATAATCTCCTCAAGGTTCATCCATGTTATGTGGTAGTTTGCAGCTTCCTTGTTATTCTTCAAGGTAGCATAATATTCCATTGTGTGTATGTACCAAAGTTTGTTTATCCATTCTTCCTTCGACGGGCACGTAGGCTGTCTCCTTCATTTGCTGTTGTGAAAAGTGCTGCTGTGAACATTGGTGTGCATATATACCTGCTTGTGTTATGGCTCGTATTTCTTGTGGCTATATACCAAGTAGAGTAATTGCTGGATCACAAAGGTATTTCTATTTTCAACTTTCTGAGGAAGTGCCATACTGTTATCCAGAGTGGTGGAACCATTTTGTATTCCCACCAGCATTGTAAGAGGGTGCCAGTCTCTCCACATTCTCACCAGCATTTATTGTCCTCTGCATTTTTTAACTTTGCTGTTATTGCTGGTGTGAGATGATATTTCATAGTTGTTTTGATTTGCATCTCTCTAATGGCTAATGAAGGAGCTCTGTTAGCATAATGGTTACGAATTGGGCTACTAACCTCAGGGTCAGCAGTTTGAAACTACCAGCAGTTCCTCAGGAGAAAGATGAGGCTTTCTGCTCCTGTAAAGATTTACAGCATCAGAAACGCTGTGCAGGATCTATATGAGTCTGAACTGACTCAACAGCACTTAACAACAACAACAATGGCTAATCATTGTGAACATTTCTACAAATGTTTGTTGGCTGACTGAATGTCTACCTTGGTGATGTGTCTGTTCTTGTCTTGTGCCCATTTTTTAAATTGGGTTACTTGTATTTTTCTTGTAGAGATGTTGTAGTTTCCTATAGATTTTATAAATTAGTCCCTTGTCTGATATGGCATTGCAAAAGATTTTTTTCCCATTCTGTGGGCTCCCTTTTTATTCTTTTGGTGAAATCCTTTGACACACATGAGTTTCTACGTTTTAGTATGCCCTAATCATCTATTTTGTCTTTTGCTTGTGTAATTTTCTCAATGTTTGATAGTCTGTGTACACCCTGTATCAAATACCACAAATTTGGCCCTTTTTGTACGTTGATGACCTTTATAACTCTGGGACTCACATTTAGGTCTTTAATCCATGCTGAGATGGTTTTTGTAAATGGCGTGGAAAAAAAGGTCTTCTTTCAATCTTTTGTATATCGATTTCCAGTTCTTTCAGCACCATCTGTTGAAGAGACTGTGTCTTCCCCACTCAATGTACTTTGGCCCTTTGTGAAAGATCAGTTGGCTGTATGTCAATGGGTTAATTTCTGGATTCTCAGTTTTGTTCCATTAATCTGTGTGTCTTTCATTATACCAATACCAAGCTGTTTAGACCACTGGAGCCATGTAGTTTATTTTGAAATCAGGGAGTGAGAGGCTTCCAAATTTCTTTTTCTTAAGCAGTGCTTTGCTTATACTGGGTCTCTTTCCTTTCCATATAAAATTTGTAATTGCTTTTTCCATCTATCTAAAGAAGGTCATTCCACCACTCGTCTTGTCAGTTTGTCGTACTGTGGTGGCTTGTGAGTTGCTGTGATTCTGAAAACTATGCCACTGTTATTTTAAATAACAGCAGGGTCACCCATGGTGGACAAGTATCAGATGAACTTCAAGACAAAGACAGACTAGGAAGAAGGAGTGATGAACTGCTTCCAAATATTTAGTCACTGAAAACCTTATGAATAGCAGAGAAACACTGTCAGATATACTGCCGGCAAATAAGCCCCTCAGGTTGGAAGGCACTCAAAATGCGACTGGGGTAGAGCTGTCTCCTCAAAGTAGAGTTAACCATGATGATGCAAATGGAGTAAAGCCCATGGGAGAAAAGCCCATGGGCCCTTCATTTGCTAATGGGGCAAAACTCAAAATGAAGAGAAACAGCTGTAAACACCCATTGAAAATCTGAACATGGAATGTACAAAGTTTGAATCTGTGAAAATTGGAAATTGTCAAACATGAAATGGAATGCATAAACATCGATACCATAGGCATTAGTGAGCTGAAATGAACTGGTATTGGCCATTTTGAATTTGATGACCACATAGTTTATTACACCAAAAATGACAAATTGAAGAGGAATGGTGTTGCATTCATTGTCAAAAAGAACATACCCAGATCAGTCATGAAGTACAACACTGTCTGTGATAGGGAAGATACAACACTGTCTGTGATAGCACTTACAGGGAAGACCAGTTAATTCCACTATTTTCAAATTTTTGCATCAACCTCTAAAGCCAGTGAGGATGAAATAGAAGTATTATACCAACTGTTTCAAAGGAGCTCTGGTAGTGTAATAGTTACGAATTGGGTTGTGAACCGCAAGGTTAGCAGTTCAAAACTACCAGCTACTCCATGGGACAAAGATGAGGCTTTTCTGCTCCCATAAAGATTTACAGCCTCTAATCCCTGTACAGGGTCGCTATGAGTCAGAACCAACTCCATGGCACATAACAAAAACAACAACCAACTCTTTCAATCTGAAATTGATCAAACATGCAATCAAGATGTATTGATCATTACTGGTGATTGGAATGCAAAGGTTGGGAGCAAAGAGGAAGGATCAGTAGTTGGAAAATATGGCATTGGCGATAGGAATGATGCTGGAGATTGCATGACAGAATTCTGTAAAATCAATGATTTGTTCATTTCAAATATCTTCTTTAGATAGCATAAGAGATGACCATACAGAGTTCTGGTTACGGGCTGTAACCAGACGTCACAGGTAAGGGAGGCTCTTGTGAGAAGGGACGAGGATCTCATGAAGGAAACCTTTGTGTAGTGGACCCACAGTGTTCAAACTATCATAAGACCTACTGCTTCAACCTTCTGAACCCGCTTTTTAAAAAAATCACACTACTGAGGACTTAACTAGCATTTTAAACTTTCGCCCACGATCCCGCGCAGCTCCCATTCTGGTGACTGCCCCCGTCCCCTGCAGAGCTTGGAAGGCGGGGCTGAATCCAGCCCATTCAGAAAGCAACGCTTCTAGTAAAGGGGAAACATAAACAAAGTCGCACGAACCGACATAAATCCCCACCCCCCCCAAAAAAAATCTCCCTGCCCTAGCATGGGATCTCAGTGTGGATATCAGGCAAGTCAGTTTACCCATGAAACAGAGAGAGGGAAAGGAACGGTGACTTTTTGACGTGGACCAGCCCACCGCTGTCACAGCCGAAACCCATCCGCTGCTGCCACGGCCCCCACCTGCCTGCCACCGCAGCGGCCACCACGTAGACAAGACCAAACAATATCTACTACACATTACAGACAATAAGGGAAGACTGTCTCCTGATCATATTAATAATTATTATAATTAAATTAGAATAATCATGCCCAATAAGAAACAATTAATATTATCGAAACACGTCCAAAAGCAGAAGAGAACAGAAGATGCAAATGAGCTGGAAATAGACAAAGGCTTTATAGAGGAGGAGTAGTGGGTTCTGGATATGCCTGAGAGGGAATTCAGAAGAATGATATGGAAACAAATGCAAATATTCCAAAAAGGGGATCGAGAAAAATAAGGAGTAAGTAAGGAAAGTACTGCAGGAACAATCTAGTAGGATTGACGTAGCATTGGAAACCATGCAAAACCTACAAAAATATGTCTAGGTGATCAATAATAAGGTATCAGAAATAGACAATAGGCTGAAAGGGGAAAGGAGCAGACTAGAAGAGATGGAAGCCAGAACTATCAAACGGAAGACAAATCTCTCAATATTGCCAAGATAGAAAAGTAAGCAGTTAAAAGAATAAAACAATCTGAAGAGAGTCTAAGATTCATGCTGGATAATATAAAGAGGAATAATGTAATAATTATTGGCATTCCAGAACAAGAAGAATCAAATAAATCCACAGAGGAGATAGTTGAAGAGCTTCTAGAAGAAAACTTCCCTAACATCTTGAAAGATGAGAAGATAAACATTCAAGAAGCCCAACGTACCCCAGGAAGGATAGACCCTAAAAGAAAATCTCCAAGACATATAGTAATCAAGCTCTCGAAAATCAAAGACAAGGAAAGAATACTAAAAGCGGCCAGGGAGAAGAGAAATATAACTTATGAAGGCAAGCAAATTAGATTAAGCTCTGACTATTCTGAACAAACCATGCAGGCAAGAAGGCAATAGGGAGACATTTACAAAACACTGCAAGAAAAAACTGTCAACCAAGAATTGTCTATCCAGCAAAACTATCAATCAAATATCGTGGTGTGATCAAAACATTCCAGGATAAACCGAATCTGAGGGATTTTATCAAAACCAACCCAGCACTTCAAAACATCCTAAAGGGAGTTCTGGGGATGGAGAACCAACAAGAAAGGATGACAAACAGAGATTGACAGGTATGGCAACACCACCTGGAACACAGCCAACAGAATGCAGAGTCCAGAACAGAACAACGACAAACTCAAAGGAGCCCAGAGATCAACTGAAGGACATAAACATATCAATGTCAAAGAAGGGACAAACGCAGCAACAGGAGCCCAGGTGGTGGGGCTGCCAGGTAAAACACAGGTTACAATGGAGTACCCTAAATGCAGAGAAAAGTTAGTAGACTACATGGTAATCCTAAAGAAAGTTAACACTCCACAACATATTATAAAAACAAATTCCCAAACAAAACAAACGAACAGAGAAACTAGGAAGAAACTGACCAGAATCAACTAAAAAAACACAAAACCAATACAAGAAGGAAAGCAGAACCAAAGAACGAACAGCACTGCCAAAAAAAGTAACATAATGACAGAAATAAATTCATACTTATCAATAATTACATTGAATGTCAATGGATTGAATGCACTAGTGAAAAGACAAAGAGTGGCAGAATGGATAAGAAAACAAGACCCATCAATATGCTGCCTGCAAGAGACACACCTTACACACAAAGACAAAAACAGACTAACAGTCAAAGGATGAAAACAATGTACCAAGCCAACAACAGCAACAATCAAGCAGTAATTGCAATACTAATCTCCAACAAAGTACACTTTAAGATAAAAACCAGCATAAGAGACAAAGAAGGACACTATCTAATGATCAAAGGGTCAATTGAGCAAGGTGACATAACCATAATAAATATTTATACTCCAAACGAAAGAGCACTAAGATACATGAAGCAAATCTTAATGGAATTGAAGAAAGGAATAGATAAATCCACAATTATAGTAGGAGATTTCAACACACCACTCTCGAAAAGGGATAGAACAACCAGAAAGAAACTCAACAACACTACAGAGGAACTTAACAACACATTCAACAAATTTGACCTTGACCTCATAGATGTATACAGAGCATTCTATCCAACAACGGCACCATACACATTCTTCTCTAGTGCTCATGCTCATGGAACATTTTCTAAAATTGACCATGTGTTAGGCCACAAAGCAAGCCTCCATAAATTCACAACTGTCAAAATTCTACAGAGCATCTTCTCAGACCACAATGCTATAAAACTAGAAATCAACAATGAGAAGACCAAGGAAATAAAGTTGAATACATGGAAACTGAACAACACCCTGCCGAAAAGCGACTGGGTGAAAGAAGAAATTAAACGTAAATTCACAATGTTCCTAAAAACAAACGAGAATGAAAACACAACATACCAAAATCTTTGGGACACAGCAAAAGCTGTAACGAGAGGACAATTTATTGCGATAAATGCACACATCCAAAAAGAGGAAAGAGCCAAAGTCAAAACATTAACACAGCACCTTCAACAACTAGAAGCACACCAGCAGAGGGAACCTACAATCACCAAAAGAAGGGAAATAATAAAGTTAAGAGCAGAAATAAATGAGATGGAAAACCGAAAATGTAAAGGAAGAATCAACATGACAAGAAGCTGGTTCTTTGAAAGAATTTATAAAATTAACAAACCATTTGCAAAATTAACTAAAGAAAAGAGGGAGAGGACACAAATAAATGGCATTAGAAACCACATAGGTGAAGTCACAACAGAACCAAATGAAATAAAAAAGATAATAACAGAATACTATGAAGATCTGTACTCCAACACATTCAAAACTTTGGATGAGATAGATAGATTTCTAGAAAAACACGACCTACCTAAACTTACTCAGACTGAAGTATAAAATTTGAACAAGCCCATAACAAACGAAGAAATTGACCAGATCATCAAGAAACTCCCGACCAACAAAAGCCCAGGCCCAGATGGCTTCACGGGTGAGTTTTACCAAACATTCAGAGAAGAACTGTCACAAATTCTACTCAAATTATTCCAGAATTTAGAAGAGGATGGAAAACTCCCTAATAATTTTTATTAAGCAAGCATAACCCTCATACCAAATCCAGGGAAGGACATCACTAAGAAAGAAAATTATAGACCAATATCCCTCATGAATATAGACGCAAAAATTCTCAACAAAATCCACGCCAAAAGAATCCAACATCCCATCAAAAAAAAATAAAACATCATGACCAAGCGGGTTTCATAAAAGGGATGCAAGTATGGTTCAACATCAGGAAAACAATCAACGTAATCCATCGTATAAATAAGAAAAAGGAAAAGAACCACATGATCATATCGATTGATGCAGAAAAGGCACTTGACAAAATCCAACATCCATTCCTGATAAAAAAACATTCAACAAAGTAGGAATTGAAGGGAAATTCCTCAACATAATCAAGAGCATATATAGAAATCAAAGAGCCTATATCATGCTCAATGGAGAGAAAATGAAAGCCTTTCCCCCGTGAACAGGAACCAGACAAGGATGCCCTTTATCAACGCTCCTATTCAATATTGTGCTGGAAGTTTTAGCTAGAGCTATACGGCATGATAAAGAAATGAAAGGCATCCAAATTAGCAAAGAGGAAGTAAAACTCGCCATATTTGCAGAAGATATGATCCTATACATAGAAAACCCCAAAGACTCAGTAAAAAAACTATTAGAACTCATCAAAAGTTTCAACAAAGTGATAGGGTATAAGATCAACATACAAAAATCAATTGGATTTCTCTATAGCTACAGCAATAACGATGAAAAGGACATTAGGAAAGCATTGCCATTTACAATAGCCACACAAATGATGAAATACCTAGGAATAAACATAACCAGAAAAACAAAGGACTTATACAAAGAAAATTACAAAGCACTACTACAAGAAACCAAAAGAGACCTACAGAAGTGGAAGAACATACCATGTTCCTGGATAGGAAGACTCAACATCGTGAAAATGTCAATACTACCCAGAGCAATTTACACATACAATGCAATCCCAATCCAGATTCCCACAACTTTCTTCAAAGAGATGGAAAGGACAATTACTAATTTTATATGGAAAGGAAAGAGAGCCAGGATAAGCAAAGCACTGCTTAAAAGGAATAACAAGGTTGGGGGTCTCTCACTCCCCATTTTCAAACATTACTACATGGCTACGGTGGTCAAAACAGCCTAGTACTGGTACAATGAAAGAGACATTGATCACTGGAACAGAATCGAGAATGCGGATATCAACCCAACCACTTACAACTAAGTGATCTTTGAAAAAGTGCCTAGGCACATTTTATGGGGAAGAGACAGTCTATTTAACAAATGGTGCTGGCAGAACTGGAAAGTGATATGTAAAAGACTAAAACAAGACCTTTGCCTCATGCCATATAAGAAAATGAACTCAACATGGATTGAAGATCTAAATTTAAATCCCAAAATTTTGAAGATCATCAATGAAAAAACAGGGACAAACGTGAGGACATATACAGACTGCCACACATTTTGAAAAGTACACAAACAAAAATAGACAAAATAAACGAGTTGGACATATTAAAAAATTTAAAGTGTGTGTGCATCAAAAGACTTCACCAAGAGAATAAAAAGGGAAACTACAGACTGGGAAAAAATCTTTTGCAATGACATATCGGATAAGGGACTCATTTCTAAAATATATAGGAAAATACTACACATCTACAAAAATAAGACAAATAACACAATTAAGAAATGGGCACAGGATATGAACAGACACTTCTCCAAGGAGGAAATCCGTGCAGCCAACAAACATATAAAGAAATGTTCACGATCACTATCCATTAGAGAGATGCAAATCAAAACAACAATGAGATATCATCTCACACCAGCAATAACAGGAAAGATAAAAAAAGTTGAGGACAATAAATGCTGGTGGGGATGTGGAGAAACTGGGACACTCCTGCATTGCTGGTGGGACTGCAAAATGGTCCAACCTCTCTGGAAAGCAATATGGCACTTCCTCAGATGTTTGAAAATAGAAATACTTTTCGATCCAGAAATTCCTCTACTTGGTATTTACCCACAAGAAAAACGAGTCACAACACGGGAAGATATATGCACACCAATATTCATAGCAGCACTATTTACAATAGCAAAAGGATGGAGACAGTCAAAGTGCCCATCAACTGAAGAATGGATAAACAAGCTGTACATTCACGCAATGGAGTATTATGCTACCTTGAAAAATAACATGGAAGCTGCATGCCACTACCTAACGTGGATGAACCTTAAGGACATTATGTTGAGTGAAATTAGTCAGTCACAAAATGAAAAATATTGCATAGGACCACTACTGTAAAAGACTAAGAAAAAGAACCCATATTAACCCACTAAAGTGGATTCTTAACGGGTTGCTTAGACATAGGGGCAGGAGGGGAAGGTGGAGCACAGGGCAGGGTGACACAGGATAGTTTGGGGGTTGGGGAAGGGGGCAATATACAAATAGGGAGAGGGGAATGGAAGAACAAAGCAGATGGGAGAACAATTAGACAGGTATGAATGGGCTAAATGGGACAGAGGTTAAAATGATGTAGGCACAGCCTTAGAATAACAGGGCTCTGGGATACAGAGACTGAGACATGGCTGGAATGGGGGAAGGGAGGGAATAATGTTAAGATGCTTGGCTGTCTTTTGAACCTTGGTTTTCCGTGCATTATATTATAAAACAGACACTGGAAGGGACGAGAAAGAAATAGCCGGAAATATCACCATAGAAAGCTTGTAAGTCTGTCTTCTGCCTATAATTGTTTGGAATACCTAAAATGGGGCTACAATGTGTCCAGTGAAGGAGGTTTCCTGAGGAGCCTCTGCATTACATAAGACTATAGGTGGAAGCCCGAACCACATCCAGATCTTCAGAGACGGGAAATATTCCACTTGAAAGGATGAACAGACCAGTCTGGAGCAGCTAGAAAACCAGAAGATACTTCTTGAAAGAAAGACCTACAGGAAAAATACAAAACAATAAGTGCAGTCCGACTGTTACTACAAGAACAAGCAAGTTGCTTGCCCAGGAGACATCATGGCAAGTGGTCGGGTCCTCTCAGTGCAAATCCTCTTCTAAGACTAAGATGCAATGGGAATACATGCTCTGATTGGCGACCATGCATGTCACCCATAAGGGGAAGTGAGGGAAGAACATCAATGAAGCGGCGAGCTAAGCCCTACATCATACAGCAGACTCCTATGAACCTGGGTGGAGACCTGGTCGGCCAGCAGCGTGGCAAGACCTGGGAACTCATGGGCTCAGAGTCAATGACTCAGCCACAGATGGCTAGAGTGGCGAGCGAAGCGCACAACTGATGTGGGCAGACCGATGCAAGAACATCCACACTTGTAGGTGATACCCACTTGACCTGGCTTCAATGACTGGATGAACAGAACTCAACCTGAAGAAGAAAGAAGAGGAAAAAAGCGTTATCTGATACAATTTGATAAACTTGACCTACACCTATAAATACAGTAGCTCAATAAAGGAAACAAATCCTTGCTAAAAGAATTATTCCCACCCCCTCCACACAAAGAGTAGACAGGGATGGGCAACTTGGACATTGGCTACCCAAAATGGTGGGAGGGATGCAAAGGTAAGAAGTGACTGGCTTATGAACTTTCAAGAAGGAACCTAGATACAAAGGGTGTGGAGGAAGGTAGAGTCTCCAGTGAATAGTATCCAGCCTGTCCAGAAAGGACTGATAAAATGAAATTCAGATGGGTCTCTTGTGATGCAATAGTGAATAATTGTTATCAGGAGTGATTGAGAGGTTTGGAAATGTAATGGTGGACATTTTATAGTGAGGGGAGTGATTAACTTTTCTGTCTAGGAGCGGAGGACCCTAAGACCATCAAATGAGAAGAGCAGAGAGTGAGATCCTACCCAGAGAAGCAGTGAGGCCAGAGAGGGAGGCAGAGAAGATGACATGAAGAGATGGAGTGGCTGGGGACTTGAGATCCAGAGAGGGAAAGGGGCTGTGTGCTGACGACTGTGGTGGTGGGCAGGCTTGCAGGGTATACCCTTTGGATGGGTGATGATGCGTGGACAGGATGGTAACTATGGCAATGAAACGATGTATGATAGAATGAATGTAAAACTAATGTTGTCCCATGTAAACTATCACACAATTCACAATAAAACATTTAAATATAAAAAAAGAGAGAGAGATGACCAAACACATGGACCTCCCCAGATGGAATACATAGAAATAAGATTGACTACATCTGTGGAAAGACATGATGGAAAAGCTGCATATCATCAGTGACAACAAGGCCAGGGGCAGACTGTGGAACAGACCATCAATTACTCATATGCAAATTCAAACAAGCTGAAGAAAATGAAAACAAGTCCACGAGAGCCAAAATATGACCTTGAATTTATCCCAACTGAATTTAGAGATCATCAGAAGAACAGATTTGATACATTAAACACTAAAGACTGAAGACCAGAAGAGTTGTGGGATGACATCAGGAATATCATACATGAAGAAAGCAAAATGTCATTGAGAAGACAAGAAAGAAGGAAAAGGTCAAAATGGATGTCAGAAGAAACACTGAAACTTGCTCTCCTGCTTAGAGATGCTAAAGCAAATGGAAGAAATTAGGAGGTACAAGAGCTGAACAGAAAATTTCAAAGATCAGCTCGAGAAGATAAATCCAAATATTACAGCAAAATGTACAAAGATCTGGAATCAGAACATCAAAAAGGAAGAACGTGATGAGCATTTCTCAAGCTGGAGGAACTGAAGAAAAAATTCAAGCCTCAACTTTCGTTATTGGAAAATTCTCTTGTCAAACTATTTCAAGATGCAGAAAGCATCAAGAGAAGATGGAAGGAATACACAGAGTCACTGTAGCAACAGGAATTGGTTAATGTTCTACCATTTCAAGAGGTAGCATATGTTAACGTGCCGATGGTACTGAAGGAAGAAGTCCAAGATGCATTGAAGGAATTGGCAAAGAGTAAGGCAGCATGAATTTATGGAATAAAAATTGAAAATTTTCTGGAAAGTGTAGCAGCACAGGAGGCACTCACTCATCTCTGCCAAGAAATTTGGAAGACAACTTTCTGGCTGACTGATAGGAAGAGATCTGTATTTGTGCCCATTCCAAAGAGATGTGAACCAGGAGACTTCTGGTTGGGGCTATAGCAGCGAAAATCAGGTAGGGTATGCTCCAGTGAGAAGGGAGGGGGATTTCATGAAGGAAGCACTCATAGAACAACTCCAGAGCCCCAGATCTGTCATATGATCCAGGACGTCAGTTTGCCACACTCCCAAGTGAAAAAAAATCACAATATTAAGGAAAATACTGTGAGTTATGAATATGGAGATGGCACTCCCTTTGGGACTACCCCGCCCTGGCAGAGTTTAGAGGGTGGGGATAAAGCCAATCTGACCCAGAAAAACACGCTAAAAGCGGTGCAGAGGCATTTGCAAAAAAAGAGAGAGAGAGAGAGATGTGGGAGACTACACATTTCTCCCTCTTTCTCTCTGTCGCACCTTCATTGCTCAGCCTGGACATCGCGCAGGACAGTTTTCCCATGGTACAGAGAGAAGGCACTTGGTGGCGACTTATGACATCACCCATGGAGTCATAGACCCAAAAGTTTCCTCAGTGGGACCCTTCGTGGTGGTGCACCATGGAGTAGGTTCTTACTCCAGATGATCCTGTGCAGGGTTTCCAGAGCTGTGGGTCTGTGCGGTAGCGAAGCAACTTGCCTTTCTCCCCCGGTGTGGCTGGTCTTTTCGAGCTGCTGGCCTTAGGGTTCGCGGCTGCTGCTGCCCGAGCTCCCTGCACAGGACCAATTCAAAGAAATCTGTAAAACCACAGTATAAAAGGACTCAACCATCCCGAGAATTGCGCTGTGCACATGCAGATACCTAAATGACCTTCAGAGACAAAAATAGTGAACAACCTTTTTCCCATTAACTCCCCAATACCTACCTGCACACCTCTACTGTAGTGACTAGAAGAGAGGCCTAAGATAGTTGACACCTCCAGCCCCTGCTGTAGGCTTCTAATTGCACACACACTGATGGTGTAGCTCGGGACATTCAACCACAACTTCATTTTGGTTCCAAAGTTGTGATTTTTATCTATGCATTTACATTACTTCTGCTCTTGGTACTTTTGATCACACATCTTTCCTGGAGGTGGGAGCTTTTTCTCACTACATTACCCAAGAAGAGACAGCAATCATGGCCATAGAGCCAAGCTATAAGCATACCTCATAATATTCCACCACTGAGACAAGAGCCAACAACACCCGCTAAGCATTACATGCAAAAATGGAAGCCTATCTCCTGATCATATTCACCAGGAGACACCCAGTAAGCTTAACAACAAAAAAAAAATGTTCACTTAAGCTTCAAAAAATACCCCACATAATTATGATGAATAAAAAGCAACAACCGATATTGAAACAGAAAAGAGTAGCTGATGCAAATGAGCTGGAGACAGACAAAGGCTTTATAGAGGAGGAAGACCAGGTTTTGGATATGCCTGAGAAAGAATTCAGAAGAATGATATGGAAACAAATTCAAATGCTCCTAAAAGGGGTGGAGGAAAACAAGGAAGAAATAAAGAAAGTACTACAGGAACAATCAAATAAAATTGATACAGTATTGGAAACAGTTCAAAACCTGCAAAAAGATGTCCAGATGATCAATAATAAGATAGCAGAAATGGACAATATGCTGAAAGGTTAAAGGAGCAGAATAAAAGAGATGGAAGCCAGAACTAGTGAACTGGAACACAAATCTCTCAATACTGCTAAGATAGAAGAGCAAACTGAAAAAAGGATTTTAAAAAACCTGAAGAGAGTCTAAGATTCATGCTGGATAACATGAAGAGAAACAACTTAAGAATTATTGGTATTCCAGAACAGAAAGAATCAGAGAAATTCACAGAGGAAATAGTTGGAAAGCTTCTGGAAGAAAATTTCCCTAACATTTTGAAATTTGAGACGATAAACATTCAAGAAACCGAAGTACCCCAGGAAGGATAGACCCCAAAAAATGTCATGAAGACATATAATAAGCTCTCCAAAATCAAAGACAAGGAAAGAGTACTAAAAGTAGACAGGGAGAAGAAAAATATCAGTTATAAAGGCAAGCAAGTTAGATTAAGCTCTGACTATTCAGAACAAACCATGCAGGCAGGAAAGCAATGGGGAGACATATACAAAGCCCTTAAAGAAAAAAAACTGTCGGCCAAGAACTGTCTATCCAGAAAAACTATCAATCAAATACGATGGTGCAATCAAAACATCCCATGATAAATGGGAAAACAAAAATCCTCACCATTGGACCAATAAACATTCTTTTCAACGGAGAAAAGACTGAAGTTGTCAAGGACTTTCATTCTTCTTGAATAAACTATCAACACTCACAGAAACAGCAGTCAAGAAATCAAACGACATATTGCATTAGACAAGTCTGCTGCACAAGACCATTTTAAAGTGTTGAAAAGCAAAGATGTGTGTTTGAGGTCTAAGATGTGCCTGACCCAAGCCATGGTATTTTCAATAATCTCATATGCATGTGAAAGCTGGACAGTGAATAAGGAAGACCTTAGAAGAATTGATGCTTTTGACTTATGGTGTTGGAGGAGAGTATTGAAAGTGCCATGGGCTGCCAAAAGAACCAATAGATCCATTTTGGAAGACGTGCAGACAGAGTGCTCCTTGGAGGCCAACATGGTCAAACTTCGTTTCTCATACTTCAGACATATTGTCAGGAGGGAGCTGTCATCGGAGAAGGATATTATGTTTGGTAAGGTGGAGGGTCCCAGCAAAAGAGGAAGACCCCCCAGCGAGATGGGTTGGCCAAGTGGCAGCATCGATCTACTCAAGCGTGGCAACAGTAGTGAGGTTCACCCAGGATCGGGCAGTGTTTCGTTCTGCTGTACATAAGGTCGCTATGAGTCAGTACCGACTTGATGGCACCTAACAACAACAAAGAATGTTATTGGAATCTAGACTGGGATTGTGTTATATGTGCAGATTGCTTTGGGTCCTATTGGTATTTTCACAATGTTAAGTATTCCGATCTAGGAGCATGATATATTCTTGCATTTTTTTAAAAAAGTCTATTTTGGTTACTTGTATTAGTGTTTTGTAGTTTTCTTTATATAGGTCCTTTGTTTCTCTGGTTACATTTACTCGTAAATATTTCATCCTTTGGGTGGCTATTGTCAATGTTATTGCTTTCCTAATTTCCTTTTTCAATGTTGTCATTATTAATATAGAGGAATCCAACTGATTTTCGTATGTTGATCTTATACCCTGCCACATTGCTGAATCTTCAAATGTGTTCAAGTAATTTTTGTTTTGTTTTGTTTTGCTCAGTCTTTGGTGTTTTCTATGTATAGGATCATATCATCTGCAAATAGAGTTTTACTTGCACTGTGCCAATTTGCATGCCTTTAATTTCTCAATCTTGCCTTATGGCTCTGGCTAAGACTTCCAAAACAATATTGAATATGAGTGGTGATAAAGTGCATCTTTGTCTGGTACCTATTCAGGAGGAGAAGACATTCAGTTTCTCTCCATAGATCGTGATGTCAGCTGTTGGTTTGTATATATGCTCTTAATTATGTTGAGGAATTTCCCTTCAATTCCTACTTTGTTGAGTGTTTTTATCAGGCATCAATATTGGATTTTGTCAAATGCCTTTTCTGCATCAATCAATATGATCTTGTGATTTTTTTCCTTTTTCTTATTTATACAGTGGATTACATTTATTGTTTTTCTAATGTTGAACCATCCTTGCATCCCTGGTATGAATCCCACTTGGACATGGCGCATTATTTTTTTGATATGTTGTTGAATTCTGTTGGCTAGGATTTTGTTTTGAATTTTGCCATCTATGTTCATGAGGGATATTGGTCTACAATTTTCTTTCTTAGTGATGCCCTTCCCTGATTTTGCTATGAGGTTTATGCCTGCTTCATAAAATATATTAGGAATTTTTTGGAATAATTTGAGTAGAATTGGTGACAGCTTATCCCTCAATGTTTTGTAAAACTAACCAATGAAACCATCTGGACTTGGACTTTTTTTGATTGGTAGTTTTTTAAATTACCCGGTCAATTTGTTACTTTGTTATAGGTATGTTCAAGTTTTCTACTTCACTCTGTAAGTTTAGGTCAGTTGCACTTTTCTAAAAATGTATTCATCTCCTCTAGATTTTCAAATTTGTTAGAGTACAGCGCTTCATAATATTCTGTTACTGTGGGTTTTTATATTTCTGTTGGTTCTGTTGGGACATCAAACAATGTGGTTTCTTATGCGTGTTATTTGTGTCTTCTCCCTCTTTTTTTTTTTGTTAAGTTTGCCAATGATTTGTCAATTTTATTAATTCTTCAAAGAACCTGCTTCTTGTCTTGCTGATTCTTTTTATAGTTTTTCTGTTTTCTATCTCATTTATTTAAGCTCTAATCTTTATTATTTCCTTTCTTCTGTTTACTGTAGGTTTACATTGGTGGTATATTTCTGGTTGTTGGAGATGCTGTGTTAATTAATGTGTTGATTTTGTCTTTTTTCTTCTTTTTGGATGTGTGCATTTATTACAATAAATTGTCCTCTCAGAACTGCTTTTGCCTTGTCCCAAAGATTTTGGTATGTTGTATTCTCGTTCTTATATATTTCTAGGAACTTTGTGAATTCATGATTTATTTCTTCTAATACCCCGTAGTGTAGTGTTTACGAATAAGGCTGCTAACCTCAAGGTCAGCAGTTTGAAACTACCAGCCATTCCATGGGAGATAGATGAGGCTTTCTGCTCCCATAAAGATTTACAGCCTCGGAAACCCTGTGCAGGGTTTGGAAACGACTTCAGGGTTCTTAACAACAACAACTACCCTGTGGCTTTTCCACAGGGTGTGATTCCATTTCCAAGTATTTGACTTTATTTCCTTGGTCTTCCTGTTGTCAATTTGTAGTTTCATAGCATTATGGTCTGAGAAGATACTTTTGTAGTATTTTGATATTTGTAAATTTATGTGTGCTTGTTTTGTGGCCTAACACATGGTCTGTTCTGGAGAATGATCCATGTGCACTGGAAAAGAATGTGTATTGTGCTGTTTTGGGTTGAATGCTTTGTACACATCTATTAGGTCCTGTTAGCTGATTGTGTTGCTTAGTTCCTCTGTGTCTTTGTTGACTTTCTTTCTTGTTGTTCTATCCTTTTTCTAAAGTGATGTATTAAAATGTCCTGCTATGATTCTAGATTTGTCTATTTCTTCCTTCAAATCTCTTAGAGTTTGCTTTATATCTTTTGGAGCTCTTTCATTGGGTCCATAGCCATTTATTATGGTTATGTCATGGTGTTCAATTTACCCATTAATCATGAGAGACTGTCCGTCTTTATCTATTATACTGTTTTTTTGTTTTTTTTTACTTAAAGTTTATTTAATCAGAGATTAAGATTGCCACTCTTGCTCATTTTTTATTGAAATTAGCTTGGTATACTTTTTTTTCCATCCTTTAACTTTTAGTCGGTTTTTGTCTTTGTGAGTAAAATGTGTCTCTTGCAAACACCATATTGAAGGATTTTGTTTTCTTATCCATTCTGCCACTCTCAGTCACTTAACTGATTATTATGTGTCTTGGTGATTTTCTTTTGGGGTCTCTCTTTCCTGGGTTTCGTTGAGCTTCTTGAATGCTTATCTTATCATTTTTCAGGTTGTTAGGGAAATTTTCTTCCAGAAGCTCTTCAACTATCTGTGGACTTGTGCGATTCTTCCTATTCTGGAATGCCAATAATTCTTAGTTATTCCTCTTCATGTTCAAAATGAATCTTAGACTTTCTTCAGATTTTTTATCCTTTTCTTTCTTTCTTTTTCTTCTATCTTAGCAATATTGAGAGATATATTATCCAGCTCATTTGTTCTCACTTCCATGTCTTCAATTCCACTCTTTTGCTCTTTCAATGTATTGTCCACTTCTGATATTCTATTATTAATCATTTGGATCTCGTTTTTTTAAGGTTTTGAATTGTTTCCAATGCTATATGTGTCTTATTTGATTTTTTTTTTTTTTTTTTTGAAGTCCTCTGTAAAGTGTTTTGATACATTTCATTATCATTTTTCTGAATTCCTTCTCAGGCATTTCCAAAGCCTGCCGTCCTTCCAATATGGAGTGTAGGTCTACCTCCAGCTCACTTGTCTCAGTCAGTTATCTCATTTCTGGACATGTGCTGATATGGTCATCTGTTTCTGTTTTGGGG
>NW_006408685.1:7197275-7216901 GCF_000296735.1 Chrysochloris asiatica
TTTTTTTTGGTAATGCTTTCCTGACTTTTTTATTTCTCAAGTCCTCTGTAAAGTGTTTTGATACATTTCATTATCATTTTTCTGAATTCCCTCTCAGGCGTTTCCAAAGCCTGCCGTCCTTCCAGTGTGGAATCTATGTCTACCTCAGGTTTATTTGTCTGTCACTTTATCTTGTTTCTGGACATGTGCTGAAAATGGTTGTCTGTTTCTGTTTCATGGGCATCTTTAGTAGTTCTGTGACCTTAATAATTAGATGACTGTATGTTGATGTTTTATTATGCTTTCTGATTGCCTTCAGGTAGGTGTTATCAGGAGATGGGCTTCCTTTTTCGCTCGTCTTATTACTCAACTCAGAGTAACTGTTGCAGGTGTTGGCTGCCTACCTGGTGTATGGCAGTTGGTATTGTTTCTTGCCTGGATGGTGGGATTTTTAGAAGGTTATTGTAGCATGACTATATGACCACAATTGCTATCTCTTCTTGGATAATTACAGAGAGAAAGAACCCCCTAAAGGTAAAGAGGGGACTGAAAAAGAACACAGAAACAGCAAAAAAAAAAAAAAAAAAAAAAGATTGGATACTGTAGTCTATAATTGCAGAAAAGAGAGAAGCAAAAACAATTAAAATTATATAGCCAAATAGGAGCATGACTTTAATATCCCTCCTTTAATGTCCCTCTCTCGGCTTCTTGCCTTAAAGGCCAATGGAGAAATTTCAAGATGACACTGTTGGCTGTTATGACATAACTCAAGATTTAATTTTCAGCCTGTTTCCTTTTTTATTCTGTCTCTCTCCCACTCCACAACGTTCATTCAGGACTTTTTCCTAATGATTAACAGTTTAGGGTCGGCTGTGGCCGGTTTATGCTGCTGTTTGGTTTTAAGGGGTTCCTTTCCCTTTAAACTTTTAGGGGTGTGATGGGAGGGTGTCCACTGGCTCAAGCACCCTCTCTAGTAACCAGTATGGAGGTGCTCAGACAGCGAGAGTCCAATGAACAGAGAAATAAGATAATAATAATAATAAGAGTGATAGAATGTCCACACCTTTATATCCATGGATGTGGCAGGCGACGCCTTTGCTCTGATCCTAACCCTACTCCCGCTTGCCCAAGATGGCTGCTTCAGGAGCTGCTAAAGCCAACCAATCAGAAAAAGAAAACTCAAGTTTTCTTGCTTCAGTACAAATTCCACTGGCTGTAAGCCTTCAAACTTTCTTAATATTCCTTTTTATGTAGTTCAAAGTTCTGGGACTGCCCCCTGAACCTACTTTGTCCAGTATTCTATATTATTGCTGACGGAGGTCCTCACTGCAATTCTCCCTGATCTGCCTTCAGTCTCTGCCCTCCTCTTGATTTTGTTTTACTATTTTTTTTTAACTTTGACCATTTTGATATCTTTTTTTTTTTAATAGTCTAAGTTATTTTTATTCCCAATTTTGAGGGGAATTTTCTCTGATTTTACTTAGGTTATTTTGGTCTACTATAAGGATCTCTGGTAGCGTAGTGGTTACGAATCGGGCTGCGAACCTTAAGGTCAGCAGTTCGAAACTACCAGCTGCTCCGCGGGAGAAAGATGAGGCTTTCTACTCCCGTAAAGTTTTACACCCTTGGAAACCCTATACAGGGTCGCTATGGGTCGGAACCGACTTGATGGCACATAACAACAACAACAAAATAGTCTCCTAAATATGAACCCTGACAACGTAGTAGGTTAAGCATTGGATTACTAACCACAAGGTAAGTGGTTCAAAACTACCAGCCACTCTACAGGGGAAAGATGAGATTGTTAGGAAGATTTACAGTATCAGAAACCATATATGATGTCGCTGTGAGTTGAAATTGATTTAATGTCAGTGGGTTTAGTTTTGTTTACTTATTTATTTTGGTTTTGTTAACAACAAGGCCAGCAGTTTTACCCACCAACCTATTCCATGTGTGAAAGATGAAGCTTTCTCCTCCCATAAAGATTTTCAGTCTCAGAAACCCTATGGAGTATTTCTACTGTGGTGTAAATTAATCAGAATAGACTCCATGACAGAGGGTTTAGTGTTTGTTTTATATTCTTCTGGCACTAGAGGATAATGCCCAAGACCTTAAGGTTCATTTGAACCATAAAGTCGGCAGTTCAAGCTCAGCAGCCACTCCTCAGAAACCCTATACAGGGTCACTAGGAATCAGACCCAACTTAACAACAGCAAGAATCACTAGATGACACTCTTACCATTAGGCTTTTTTTCAGTGCTGGTTCAAGATTTCAGGATGCTTGTCCTGTGTAATTAAGTATGCATGCATGGGGGATTGGAGCAGGCCACAGAGGCTGATCCAAGATTTTCCATGGTGAAGGTTATAGTGCTCTGTGTCTTCCCTCTGGGAACTATGCACAGTCTCTACTATGATGTTCCACTATGGACAGGGATTCAGTCATTTCCCTCTATGGTGCCCACTTGAAGTATCCCATTTTTACCTGGTTGCCTTTTCAGCACCTCCTCATCCTAGTGCCCATCTGTGTCAAGAATCAGCAAGATTCAGCAGTACTCTTTTGCAGCTCCAAGTTCTTCCTTCACCCCCTCCAAAGTGTGTGTTCCATGGATTTCCACAGCCAATCTGCACAGCCTTAAAAATTGGGCTACAGTTTCCTCAGTTTAACTCATGTTCTGCATTCTTTGGGGATGTTGCCACCCCATCACAAGATGACTAGTATTCCAATAGCTAGTGGGTAGATGTTCCCACATTCTGTGTCACCACTCTTGCCCCTCTTCCTTGTTTTTGGACTCAGTCTAGACCCAGCACCTTACCAAACATGATATCTTTCTCCAGCGACTGGCCCCTCCTGACAATATGTCCAAAGTAGGAGAGACGAAGTTTGGCCATATTGGCCTCTAAGGAGCACTCTGGCTGCACTTCTTCTAAAAACGGATCTATTGGTTCTTTTGGCAGCCCATGGCACTTTCAATATTCTTCTCAAACACCATAACTCAAAGGCATCAATTCTTCCACGATCTTCCTTATTCACTGTCCAGCTTTTGCATGCATATGAGGTTATTGAAAATACCATGACTTGGGTCAGGCGCACCTTAGTACTCAAGCTGACATCTTTGCTCTTCAACACTTTATTTAAAAAGGTCTTTTGCAGCAGATTTGCCTAATGCAATACATTATTTGATTTCTTGACTGCTGCTTCCGTGAGTGTTGATAGTTGATCCAAGAAGAATGAAGTCCTTGACAACTTCAATCTTTTCTCCATTTATAAGAATGTTGTTTATTGGTCCAGTGGTGAGAATTTTTGTTTTCTTGACATTGAGTTGTAATCCATACTGAAGGCTATACTCTTTGATCTTCATCCGTAAATGTTTTAAGTCCTTTTCACTTTCAGCCAACAAGGTTGTATCATCTGCATATTGCAGGTTGTTAATGAGACTTCCTCTAATCTTGACGCCACGTTTTTCTTCATAGAACCCAGATTCTCGTATTATTTGCTCACCATACTGTTTGAATAAGTATGGTGAAAAAAATACAACCTTTTCACACACCTTTCTTAATTTAAAAACATTCAGTGTTCCCATGTTCTGTTCGAACAACTGCTCCTGGTCCAGGTACAGATTCCTCATGAACACAATTAAGTGTTCCGGAATACTCATACTTTGCACTGTTGTCCATAGCTTGTCATGATCCACACAATTGAAAGCCTTTGCTTAGTCAATAAAGCACAGGTAAACATCTTTCTGATATTCTCTGCTTTCAGCCAAGATCCATCGGACATCAACAATGTTATCCCTCGTTCCACAGCCTCTTCTGAATCCGGCTTGAACCTCTGGAAGTTCTCTATCAATGTATGATTGTAGCTGTTTCTGTATTAGCTTTAGCAAAACTTTGCTTGCATGGGATATCAAAGAGATTGTCCGATGATTTCCTCATTCCGCTGGGTCACCTCTCTTTGGAATGGCACAAATATGGATCTCTTCCTATCAGTTGGCCAGATAGTAGTCTTTCAAATTTCTTGGCAGAGATGAGTAAGAGCCTCCTGTGCCACCTCACTTTCTTGAAATATTTCAATTTTTATTCCATCAATTCCTGGTGCCTTGTTCTTTGCCGATTCCTTCAATGCACTTTGGACTTCCTCATTCAGTATCATTGAATCTTGACCATATTCTACCTCTTGAAATGGATGAACATTAACCATTTCCTTTTTGTACAATGACTCTGTGTATTCCTTCCATCTTTTCTTGATGCTTTCTGCATCATTCAATAATTTGCCCAGAGAATCTTTCAGTACCCAAAGTCAAGGCTTGAATTTTTTCTTTAGTTCCCCCAGCTTGAGAAATGCTGAGTGTGTTCTTCCTTTTTGGTTTTGTGACTCAAGATCTTTGCACATTTTGTTGTAATATTTGGCTTTATCTTCTCACGCTGATCTTGGAAATTTTCAGTTTAGCTCTTGTAGGATGGCAAAAAGAATATCTTACATGAAGAATGCAAAAACTCATTGAGAAGACAAGAAAGAATGAAAAGGTCAAAATGGATGTCAGAAGAGACACTGAAAGTTGCTCTCCAGTGTAGAGATGCTAAAGCAAATGGAAGAAATGAGGAGGTACAAGAGCTAGACAGACAATTTCAAAGGTCAGCTTGAGAAGATAAAACCATATCTGCCTGTCTCTGGAATCACTGCTTCTCTGCATATGGTCCTGCTCCCTCATTCTGCTTGTGCTATTCTCCCTTGATGGTCCTAGGGTCTGGACTATAAGATTAACTACTCCCCTGTGTTTGTTACAAAACATCTACCTTTACAATTGTGACAGTCGCAATTAGTTGTGATAACAGTTACTTACTATTGAATCATAAGATTCTTATCCCCATCTCTTTTTACCAGGCTCATGTAGACAAGATGAAAACTATTCAGTGGGGACTCTATCTTCCCCCACACACTCTCTAAACTAAACTCCCTCTTAAAACCTTGTAAGCCAGTCACTTCATACCTTTATTGTTCCCTCATTTTAGGTAGCCAATGTCTAAGTTGCCTATCCCTATCTACCCTGTATACAGAGGGGATAGCATTGATACTTGATGTGAAGACTGTTTCCCTCTCTGTTGGTATTTTGAGCTACTACCTCCATGAGTATAGGTCAAGACTATCAAATTGTAGCAATACACCCTCATTTCCTTTATCAAAACTTGTTTTTGTTTTTTGTCTTCCTCTAGTTATGCTTATCAAGTCATCAAGGCTAGGTCAAATGGGTAAGCATTGTTGCTTCTAAGGAGAATTCTTGCTGTACTTCTTCCAAGAATTTTTTGTTTGTTTGTTTTACTTGCAGGCTATGACACTTTCAGTATTTTTTGTCAACACCGTAATTCAAATGCATCAATTATTCTACTGTCTTCCTTATTTATTGTCTAAGTTTCACATCCATATGAGCATTGAATCAGCCACACCTTAGCCTCAAACTGACATCTTTGCATAATGCAATACAGTGTTTGATTTCTTGACTGCTGCTTCCATGAGCATTGATTGTGGATCCAAGCAAATTTTAGTCTTTGACAACTTTAGGCTTTTCTCAGTTTATCATGATGCTATTTGTCCATTTGTGAGGATTTTCTTTTCTTTTTTTTTTTTTACATTGAGGTGCAATCCATATTATAAATGTTGTCTTTGTTGTCTTTGACCTTCTTCTTGACTTTTGACTTAAGGCAAGATTTTTGTCATTTGCATATCAAAGGTTGTTAATGAGTCATCCTCCATTCCTGATATCTAGTTCTTCTTTATTACCCACCTTCTCAAATTATTTGTTCAACATACAGTTTGCATAGGTATGGTGAATGGATAAAACCCTAACACACACCTTTCCTAATTTTAAACCATTCAGTATCCCCTCTTCAAAAGAAGTATCCCCTCTTGGTCTATGTACAGATACCTTATGAGCTCAATTAAATGTTCTGGAGTTTCCATTCTTCACAATGTTATCCATAGTTTGTCATAGTCAACAAAGCACAAGAAAATGTCGTTCTTGGTATTCTCTGCTTTTAGGCAAAATCCATCTGACATTAGCAATTATATTCCTAGTTCTATGTCCCTTCATGAATCTGAGTTATTTTCAGCAAAATTTTACTAGCATGTGATATTAATAATACTACCAGTCACTTGGACACATAGTTGTCTTCAAAATGTCTTGGTATAAATTAGGAAGCATCACAAGAGCTGCATCAGTTTGTTTAAACATTTCAATCTGTATGTGATCAATTCATGGAGACTTGTTTTTTTCCTGTTTCCTTCAATGCAACTTAGACTTCTTCTTTCAGTACCATTGGCTTTTGAAAATATGCTACCCCTTGAAATTGTTGAATCTCGACCAATTGTTTTTGGTACCATGACTCTATGTATTCCATCTTCTTGTGATGTATCCAGCGTCATTCAGTTTTATCTGTAGGATCCTTCTATACTGCAGTCCGTAGCTTGACTTTTTCCTTTAATTTTTTCAGCTTGAGAAATGCTGAGCATGTTCTTTCCTTTTGGTTGTCTGACTCCAGGTCTTTGCACATTTCATTATAATACTTTCTCTTCTCGAGTTGCCCTTTGAAATGTTCTGTTCAGTACTTTTACTTCCATTCACTTTAGCTTCTCTTCATTGAAGGGCAAGTTTCAGGGTCTCATCTGACATAAATTTTAGTCTTTATAATTTCTTTCCTATCTTGTTAAAGACATTTGCATTTTTCATGTATATTATTATTGATGTTACCCCATATATCTTGATAATCAGTCATTAAGGTCTGAGGCATCAAACCTGTTCTTGGTCTCTAAATTCAGGTGGAATATACTGAAGGTCATATTTTGTCTCTCATCAACTTTTTAAATTCTTCAACTTCAGCTTTAATTTAAACGTGAACAATTGATGGTCTGTTCCACAGTTGGCCCCTGGCCTTGGTTTGACTTATGATATTATGCTTCTCCATTATTTCTTCCCATATATGTAGTCAGTTTGATTCCTATGTGTTCCACCTGGTGAGTTCTGTGTGTATGTATGGTGTGGTTATGTGCTATCAAGTAGGTTCCAACTTATAATAACCCTGTATAGGATTTACAGGAGAAAAAAGCCTCATCTTCTTCCCATTGAGTTACTGGTAGATTTGAACTGCTGACCTTGTGGTTAGCAACTCAACTTGTAACCTACTATACTACCAGGTATTTGCAATGAATAAGTCATTGGTCTTATAAAATTCTATCATGCAACCTGCAGCATTGTTTTTATTGGACATTTTCAATTTCATCATATTTGGCTTTAGCAGTTGCTGCATAAATTTGAATAATAGTCGTATTAATTAGTATTAGTTGTAGGTATATGGATGTTATCCTTTCATATGACAATGAATGTGATGCCATTCCTCTTTAATTTGTCATTCCTGGAGAAGTACACAATATGATTGTCCAATTCTGAATGGTCAATGAAACTCCCTTTCAGCTCTGAAAACAAAAATCCTCAACACTGGCCCAAGGAATAACATCAAGATAAACAGAGAAAAGATTGAAGTTGTCAATAGCTTTGTCTTGCTTGAATCAACTGTCAACAAGAATGGAAGCAGCATTCAAGAAAACAAAGGACAGATTGCAGTAGACAAATCTGTTTCACAAGAACTTTTTAAAGTATTCAAGAGCAAAGATGTCAGTTTGAGGATTAAGGTGTGCCTGACTCAAGCCATCGTATTTTCAATAACGTCATATGCATATGAATGGTGGACAATGAATAAAGAAGACCATAGAAGAAGTGATGCAGTTGAGTTATGGTGTTGGAGGAGAATATTAAGAATGACATGGATTGTCAAAAGAACAAATAACTCTATGTTGGAAAAAGTATAGCCAGAATGCTCTTTAGAAGTCAGAATGGCCAGACTTCATCTCTCCTATATTGGACATATTATCAGCAGGGACCAGTCCCTGGAGAAGGACGTCATGCTTGGTAAAGTGGAGGGTTAGCAAAAAAGAGAAATATTCCCATCGAGATGAATTGGTACATTGGCAGCAGCAATGGGGTCTAGCCTATCAACAATTGTGTATTTGGCACAGGACCTGGCAATGTTTTGTTCTGTTATGGATAAGGTCACTATCAGTCATTACTGACTCAATGGCACCTAACAACAATAGCAATTATACCTAGCATCTCGATCTTTCTGCATTCCTTTTCATTTTTTACCATTTCCAATATACCTAGATTTATACTTTATACGTTCTACTTTTTGATTATTAATGGATGTTTGTAGCTATTTATTCTCATTTTATATTGTGCCCCTTTAACAAATGGAGGACCAGAATGCTTTCTTTCAGCCATATCATTAAGATAAAATTCTACTTTGAGGAAGCAGGTCTTCCACAGTCATATTTTGAATTCCTTCCAACCTGAGGGGCTTATCTTCTGCCACTATATTCAACAATGTTCTGCAATTAACCTTTCAAAAGTGATCTGCCTCTCATTCTTAGTCTGGATGCTCCATTGAAACCTGTCTACCATAGGTGTCCCTGCCAGAAATAAAATGCCAATGACACAGCTTCCAACATCACAGCAATACAAAATGTACCACAGTACTTCAGAATGACGATGATTGGTGGAAAATTTAATCTATCCCTCCAATAAAGTCTGTTATGTTATGTGCCGTGGAGTTGGTTCCGACTCATGGCGACCCTGTACAGGGTTTCCAAGGCTGTAAATCTTCATGGGAGCAGAAAGCCTCATCTTTCTCCCATGGAACAGCTGGTAGTTTTGAACTGCTGACCTTGCGGTTCACAGCCCGATTCGTAACCACTACACTACAAGAGCTTTTTGTTCATAAATATAGGTCCATCATATTATATTACTAAACTGATATTTAATACCATCTGAGGTAACTGAATTAAAAGATCTTAATAAAAATTTGAGTAATGTTATGTGTACAGATATTTAAAAATAATTATTAAATTGGCTGGCTTTGTTCTTGTTCTGGGGTACTTGCTTTGTATTCTGTCCCCAATGTGAGTTAATTTCATCTTTAGAATAAAAAGGAATGGAAATATCTTCATATTAATTTTTTGCTGATTTGGGAAACCAAATAAGAGAGACAGTTATGAAACTAACCACTTTAATTCTGAATTCTACCTTTGTGTTTGCAGCTCTGGTAGTGTAGTGATTATGAATTGAGCTGCAAACCTCAAGGTCAGCGGTTCGAAACTACCAGCTATTCTGTGGGAGAAAGATGAGGCTTTCAGCTCCTGTAAAGATTTACAGCCTTAAAAACCTTGTACAGGGAGAACAAAAAAGATAGCGGATTGGGTAGACGTGCAGTAAAGAGCTCCATCATCAACAACACAGAATACTGGACCAAGCAGGCTTAGGGGATAGTGCCAGAATTCTGAACCACATATAAAGGAATATTTAGAAGGTTGGAAGGCTTATAGCTAGGGGAATTTGTAACAGAAGCAAGAAATCCATTGCTTTCTAATTCAAGATGCTCAGCTGCTCCCGGAGCCACCATATTGGGCGAGTCCAAGTGGGGGAAGGATCAGAGCAGCCACGGATGCCTGACAGAACCATGGAGATAAAGGTGTGAACATTTTTTTTTTTTTTTTTTTTTTTTTGGTATTTGTTCATTGGACTCTCGTTGTCTATGCATCTCCATTCTGGTGACTAGAGGGGCTGCCTGAGTGAATGGACACCCCACCCCCACCCCGGAGGGTTCTACTACACATGCGCACAGATCTCCTCAAAATTTAAAGTGACAGTTTCCAATTAAAACCAAGTGGCCACAGCTGGCTGTGAACTGTTATCACTAGGAAAAAGGCCTGAACGGGGATTGTGGAGCAGGACAGGCAGACTAAAAAGTAAATAGGCTGAAAATTAAATCCTGAGTTACGTTACAATGACAGTGGCATCTTGAAATTTTTCAGGAAGAAGAGTTAAACGGGAAGCCCATCTCCTGATCCCATCTACCTGGAGGAAATCAGATAGCATAAAAAAATACCAAAATACACACCCATCTAAGTGTTAAGACCACAGATAACTCCTGAATATGCTCCAAAACAGAAGCAGATGACCATATCAGCACATGTCCGAAATGAAATAAAGTGGCTGAGGCAAATGAGCTAGAAGTAGACCCAAACTCCATACTGGAAGATGGGCAGGCTTTGGAAATGCCTGAGAAGGAATTCAGAAGAATGATTATAAAGTGTATCAAAACACTATACAATGGAGTTGAGAAAAATAAGGAAGAAGTCAGGAAAGTTCTACAGGAACAATCAAATAAAATAGATACAGCATTGGAAACAATTCAAAACCTACAGAAAAAGGTCCAAATGATTAATAGTAGAAAATCAGAAATGGACAATTCACTGAAAGGACAAAGGAGTAGAACTGAACAGATAGAAGCCAGAACTAGTGAGCTAGAGGATAAATCTCTCAACACTAAGATAGAAGAGCAAACACAAAAAAGGATTAAAAAATCTGCAGAAAGCCTAAGATACATGTCGGACAACATGAAGAGGAATAGCAAGAATTTTCAGCATTCCTAAACAGGAAGAATCACACAAGTCCACAGAGGAGATAGTTGAAGAGCTTCTGGAAGAAAAATTTCCTAACATTCTGAAAAGTGAAAAGATAAGCATTCAAGAAGCTCAGCGAACCCCAGGAAGGATAGACCCTAAAAGACAGTCACCAAGACATATCATAATCAAGTTCTCCAAAATCAATGACAAGGGCAGAATTCTGAAAGCAGCTAGGGAAAAGAGAATTGCAATATACAAAGGCAAGAAAATCAGATTAAGCTTGGATCTTTCAACAGAAACCATGCAGGCAAGAAGGAAATGGGGAGACATATATAAAACCATGAAAGAAAAACAAAACAAAACAAAACAAAAAAAAAAAAAACTGCCACCCAAGAATCCTCTACCCAGCAAAGCTGTCCATTTAATACAATGGTGTAATCAAAACATTCCAGGATAAACAGAAGCTAAGGTATTTTGCCAAAGTTACTCCTGCTATGAAAAACATCCTAAAGGACGTTATGTGGACTGAGAACCAACAAGAACAAAAAACAACCCAAAAATGATGTACATGGCAGCATCACCCTGAACTCAAATGGAAGAGTCAAGAACAGAATAAAATTATAAGAACAGAGGATCTAGGAGGTCAGTCTATGATCAAAACAATTACAATATGAAAGAAGGTAAACACAGAGGAACAGAGATCCAGGTGGTGGGAAGATCAGATAGATTACAGGATAAAATAGACTGTCTTAAATGGAGGGAATATAAGGTAACCACAACAATGGGGTTGGGGTGGGGGGTTTAGTTCAGGTGTTGGGGAGGGCAATACAAGAAGGGGGAGGAGGCAGAAGAACAAGATAGATAGGGGAACACTGAGACAGGTTTGCATGTGCTAAGTGAGACAGAGGTAAATAGTGATGCATGCTCAAACTTAGAGCAACAGGCCTCTGGGATACAGGGATCTAGGTATAGTTTGAAGAGGGGAAATAATATTAAAATGCTTGACTGTCTTATGAATGTTAGTTTCCATTGCCTACTATTGGAAAATAGATACTTGAGTGGGATAGAAAGGAAACTGCTTAGAGGAAACTTGTAAGCCTGTTTTCAGACTATAACTGATTGGAATACCTAAAAGGGGTTCTAGAACTTGCCCAGTGAAATAGGCCTCTTGCAAAGTCTTTATAGAATATAGGACCTTAGGTGGAATCCTGAGTCCCATCCAGAACCTTATGAGGTGGGACATTCCCACTAGAAAGGACAAGCAAACCAGCCTGGAACAGCTACAGTGACAGAAGATACATTTTCAAAGAAACATCATAAGGAAAAATCCAAAACAAAAATGGCAGCATGACTAACTACTACAAGAATAAGCAAGCTGTTCACCAGGAAGTCATCAAGGCAAGCAATCAAGTTCCTTCAGGACAAATTACCCTCATAGACGGAAACTCAAAGGGAACACAGAAACAAGCATGTAAGATTGCTGGCGACCACATTGGTCTACTAGTGAGTGAAAGAGAGTGACAGGAAGCATTGAAGAAATGGACTGAGTTCAACCATAGTCCATTGACTCCTATTGACCTAGAGATGAGGAAGGGCTGTTTGGTCCAAAGTGTCCTGAAGACACTTGAGCCCATGGACAAGGACATAGCCACAGAGGACTAGAGCTGAAAGTGAAGCATCCAGCTGATATGAAGTGAGGGGAGATACGCAAAACACCCAAACTTGCAGACAGTACCCATTTGACCTAGCCTTGATGGCTCGATAATCAATACTTGACTAGGGTAAGATTACACACACAAATATATATATATATATTTTTTTTATTTTTATTTTTTTTTTTATAAAGGAAACAAGGGTGAATTGCTACAATTTGATGAACCTGACTTATACTCAGAGGGGTAGTAACTCTAAATACCAACAAAGAGGGAAGGAGTCTTCACATCAAGTATCTCTGTACATAGGGACGGGCAACTTAGACATTGGCTACTAAAATCAGGGGACAATAAAGGCACAAGTGACTGGCTTGCAAGATTTCAAGAAGGAGTTTAGTTTAAGAGTATGGGGGGAAAGAAAGAGTTCCCACTGAATAGATTTAATCTTGTCTAGATGGGTCTGTTGAAAAGAAATGAGGATAAGATTCATATGATTCAATAGTGAATAATTGTTATTATGACTAATTGCCACTGTCACAATTGTAAAGGTAGATGTTTTGTAACAAAAACAGGGGAGTGGTTAATCTTACAGTCCAGAAACAGAGGACCCGAGGACCATCAAGGGTGAAGTGCACAAGCAGAATGCAGGGCCTTATCCAGAGAAGCACTGACACCAGAGACGAAGACAAAGATTGGGTCATGGAAAGAGGGGGAGTGGCTGAGGACTCTAGATATATGGGAAGAAAGGGACTAAGAACTGGTGGCCAGGAGGCAGACTTGCAAAATATGCTCTTTGGAGATGTAAATTATTATATATGCCTGAGTGTTTGGTTTGGTTTGTTTCTGTTTTAAAAGCTAAAGTGGATACAGAGAAATACTGTTAACTGATGGTACATGGAAGGAATTATGATCATTGTAATGAAACAAGGTGTATGATTTGTTGAATGTAAAACTGATGATCTGCCCTGTAAACTTTCACTCAATCCACAATAAAAAACTTAAAAAGAAAACAAAAAACCCTGTATGGGGTCACTATGAGTCAGAACCAACTCCAAGGCACATAACTACCACCACCACCACCTTTGTGTTTACCTTGATACAAGTAAGGTCTGAAGCATACTCTCTGTAATCTCACCACCTTTTATTTTTATTACCTCATGTTTTTATGATTATAGGATATTGATACTAGCATTATAACAAAAGTTGACTGCCTTTTCCCCTACATCAAATGAGTTTACGTATGTGATAAATCTAAAACAAATTTTTCATGATTGGTCCTTATTAAGCAGTGTGAGTCCTCCAGCTCAACTTTGCCATTCTAATGAACTATATGAAGAATGTTAGGGGAGTATGAAATACCCGTAGAGGTCTTGCTGATTAGCTCTCACTTGTCCACTTAGTTCTTAACTTGTGACTCTTAACTATGACTGTGTGTTGCAATGTAAGGGAACCAGAGACAATACAGTGATGCCTGGACTGTAACATATGATGAGGAAAGGAAAGGGAAAATTCAAAAATCCCAGAGAGTTTACATTTTACCAAGTTTTCCAATTTAGGTTTACTAAGATGTGAGTCGTTTAGTTATAGCTCATTATTGTTGTTGAGAACTGTCATGGAGCCACTTCCACTCATAGTGACCCTGTATAGTGTTTCCGATGAGCAACTGGTAGGTTTGAACTGTCAACCTTGTGGTTAGCAGCCCAGTGCTTATCCTACAGTGCCATACCAAGAGTCCTTTGTATTCCTTAAATGAGCCCTGGTAGTGCTTTAGAATAAGCACTGGACTACTAACTGGAAGGCTGGTAGGAGACAGATGAAGACTTCTGCTTGGAAACCCTATACAGGGTCACCATAAGTCAGAACCAACTGAGTGACACACAACTACTGTCAAAGATTTACTGCTTCAGAAACTCTATACAGAGTTGCTATGAGTTGGAATTGACTTGATGGCAGTGGGTTTGTTTTTGTGGTTTGTATTCTCTAAGGAGCATGGTGGCACAAGTAGTTAAGTGCTTGTCAATTCACAGTCACCACTTACTATGTGGAAGAAAGATGTGTTAGTCTTTTTTCATAAGTATTTACAGCTTTGCATATGCTATGGGACAGTTCTCTTCTATCCTATGTGATAGTTATGAGTTGGAATCAACTCACTGGCAGTGAGTTGGTATGGGGTGTAATGCCTACCGGTGTTTATGTAAGCTAGTTATATAGATATGCATCTTCATCTTCTCAATTTTGTGCATATGTATGTCATTGTTGTTTTTAAATTGTGATTTATACATAAAATAATTGCCATTTCAGTCATTTTTACATGGATATTAATTATGTTTGCCATCAACATTATCCATTTACCAATGTTTTTCATCACCCTTTACAGAAAGTCAGTATCCCTTCAGCAGTATCTCCCCATTTCCCTCTCATATCTTCCCCTGATAATTGCTAATAAACTGTGATCTCTATGTATTTGTCTGTTCTAGATAGTTCATATAAATGGGACTACACAATACTTGTCCTTTTGTATCTGGTTTATTTCACTTAGTGTAATGTTCACCAGGTTTTCTGATAGATGCCTTAGATTATATTAGCACTTTATTTCTCTTTATTGCTGAATAATATCCCATTGTATAGATGCACTACATTTTATTTGTCCATTCTTCTGTTGATGGACACTTGGATTAGTTCCCCCTTTTGATTATTGGGAATAATGCTGCAGTAAACATGGGTGTCCATGTATCTGTCTGCATTCTTGCTTTCAGTTACTTAGTGTATAACCCTATCAGGATGCCAGGGTCATATGGTAATTCTGTGTTTACCTTTTTGAGGTAACACCTTACTTTTCCACAGTTACTATATATACCATTTTACATACCCATGAACAGTGAATAGGAATTATGTATATTATTTTTAAATAAACTTTGAAAAAGCATATATATTTAATCATAAGTTAGTGTACTCATTATTCATGTCTGGCCTAATATTAATATTTTTATCTTTTTATAAATGAAAATACCCTGCTGTTGGTTATATAAATCCTCAGTGTTAATGCATTTATAATGTTTCTACTTTGTTCCTATGCTCAGAGTCTTTAGTAGTGGGCTTGTTTTTCTGAATGAAAACACTAAAGCCTTATTTCACCTCTTATGAGAAGAGGATGAAGAATTTGAACCATGGATCTTGTGGATAGCAGTCCAGTGCTTATCCTACAGAGCCACACTAGGATCCCCTGTGAGTCAGAAGTGGCTGGATGGCACTTACCAACAACAATACCAGGAGACTTTGTCGTTAGCATTATGTTAATCCTTTTTCTAAAAGATTAAAAGGATCTTAAGGTTTTATATCACAGACATTTAGATGAAAATATTGTTTATACTGACTCATACCACATAATGAGTATTTCTTTTTCAGGTTCTTATGCAACAGGGATATGATGCTGCTTGTGATATTTGGAGTTTAGGAGTCCTTTTTTACACAATGCTGGCTGGGTAAGAAACTTAGATACTAAAAAGTGTTTACTTTGTTATTTAAATTTCACCTTTATATCTCCGTCTAGAAGAGGATAGATGAGAATAATCTTACAGAAAGTGCTGTTAACATTTTTTTTTTACTTACAAATTTAAAAATAAATTAATAGTTTATAATGAGACATTGTTAAACTTAGGTATATTAATTAAAAGTAAGTTTCAGCTTAATTTTTTCAAAATTAGTGTACATTTTCATTTTTTAAATTCATTGCATTACTTATTGAAAATGTGTATATTTAATTGTATCTTCCAAAAAGAAGATGTCCATTAAACTTGTTGATACTGAGTTAATTTGAAGACCAACAATAAAACCATACTTGAATCCTTTCTGGCAACAGATTTAGTATGATTGTAACCTAACACTAAACAAAAACACACAGAATGACTTCCCTTCAAATAATAATGACATTAAAAAATGCAAGAATAATTGGATGATGTTAATGTCAATTATTTACAAATAATACAAGTACTGTTTTTACTGTTAAAAGTAAGTAGCACGTTTAATTAGAAGTAGTACTTACTACTTGTACTTCTAATTAAAAATGCTACTTATTAAAAGTTTTAATATGCATGTTATCTCCTTATGTCCATTAAAATGTATGTATTTTATTAGCTATACTGATTTACTTGTGGCCCTAATGATACTTGTCATTAATTATGACTGTAGAATTTATTTTAAGAGAGCTGTATTGGATGGGCTAAATGGCTACATTTAGCAAAGTCTATTGTGTAACATTGCTGGAGAAAGATGAGACTTTCTATCCCCACAAAGATTTAAAGTCTCGGGAACCCTATGAGTCAGAGTTGACTCAGCAGCATTTAACAACTGTGAAGAAGAAAATTCGTAGAATTATAATGTTCTTATGAAGAAGAAAATTAGTAGAATTATAATGTTCTTAGGTATGATGTTCTATAGAGTGCATTTGCTGTTGTTACATGCCATAGAGTCAGTTCTACCTCGTAGTGACCCTTATACGGTTTCCACGGAGTGGCTGGTGAAATTGAACTGCCAACCTTGTGGTTCAAATCGACCTTGCAGTCCAGTGCATTAACCCACATTGTCAGTTTTAGTATAATTAAAATATGTGTGGTATACCAGAAGTTTTATCAATATGTTATAAAATGGTATCTCTAAATAATTTGTTAGTTTAGTGATAGTTAAGTATATCAGCATACTCTATGGACTTTTAGATATAAAGATATATAAAATAGTTACTACAACATATGCTAAAGTTAAGGTAGCTAAAGATATCAAATAAAGTCAGCATTATTGGTTTTAAAACATTGAATAACATATCCAATTTGCTATTTTCAAATATGTACTATAGGATTAAACAAAACTAAAATGTTTGTGTGTATGTGTCATTGCAACTTAATTGTTACATGAGAGATTTGTAGGTAATTGTTACTGCAGCTTAATTTTTACATGAGAGAATTAAGACATTACCATATTAAATTTCATATTTTAACCTTAAATCTTTCTGTTCTCAAATTTGAACAGTAATTCAGTTCCATCTACTGAAATCATACCAAAATTCTCACATCTTGTCATTCTTTATTTCTTTTTTTAAGTGTTATATCTTTATATAATGTATTTTTGACCCTCGTCCATAATTATTGCTTTACATAATTGTTTTAATGGCTATAGTTTTTTTTTTTTTTTAATTGTATTGTCACAGCAGTTTATTTAACCCACACATTTTTAACAGACATTACCTGTAAGGTGTGCTGCTGCAGAACAATGCGCTGGACCACGAGGTCAGTTTGAATTATAAGGTTGGCGGTTCAAACCCACCGGCTGCTCCTTGGAAACCCTATACATAATCATTATGGGTCAGAATCAACTCAACAGCACTTAACAACAATAACAGTTCTTAGATTATTTCCACTTATAATATTCATAGAATGCTAATGAATAAATTTGAATAAATACAATACAATAAATATATTGTGAATATACAGATTTTCTTTGTACTAGGTACTGAGTGTATATGGTTTTCTAGCTCACACTTGGATGAATACAAAATTTCAAAATTTGCATGTTTTATTCTGATCTGGTCTTACTTTATTTTAAAAGTCACCTTTAATTTCTTTTGCATTGATTAATTCATCAACGGCAAAAAGAAAAAGTATAGATGTACAGATGTAGACAAAATGTTAGCTTTATTAAATGAGTTCATTGTTTGAAGTATAAAATTTTATATGAACAGTGATTGGAAATATTATATGATACTCTTACTTTGCTATAGTGACTATTTACATGTATAATTAACCCTTAAGCAATACAGGGGGCTAGGGGGACTGATATCCCATGCAGTCAAACATTCAATTACAGTATACAGTTGACCCATGTTACTATTGTGGTGAGCTCAAGTGTTGTAAGTATCCACTTAAAGCACGCTGTGACACTAATCATTTTTTCATGAGCAGTTCTTTGATGTTATTCAAGGGTCAACTGTAGTCCTATGTTTATCACTTTCAGTTAGATTGAATATGTAAGTTATTCCCTCATATTCATTAAAATTTATTTATTTTTAATAGCTATACTCCATTTGCTAATGGCCCTAATGATACTCCTGAAGAGATACTGCTGCGTATAGGTAATGGAAAGTTCTCTTTGAGTGGTGAAAACTGGGACAAAATTTCAGATGGAGCAAAGGTATACATTATAGATTTGTTGTATTTATGTTAAATTGCTAATTTTTATATTTCTTTGTCTTTATCTGCAGGATATCTAATGCTATCATATGATAGTATTTGTTTTTAATTAATATGCTTATATTTGTGTAAGGATCAAATAAGGAAAAAGCTGTAGTTTTTTTTTTTTTTTCTTCCATGCTTCTGGGTTACCTTCTTCTCTTATCTGTTCATATGTGTTCAGAGAATAAAAATTGATTTTTAAAAATTTTAAATGTATTGGAGAATGCAGTTTTAAAGCCAACTGCATGTTTTAAATTGATTTCTGGATTTCCCGTATCATGATTTCTTCTTTATCAAATAAATTGACTGTGTTGGCAGTTTTTATACTGTTAATTTATTCTTAGAGAACATATGGACCATTTTTCAGTAGCAACTCAGTATTTATTATTGATGTTTTTGAGCTGTTCAATAGAAATATAATGCAAGCCAAATGTGCAATTTTTAAAATTTTAGTAGCCATATAATAAACCAAAAAGTAACACATGAAATTTATTTTAGTATATTTTATTGAAATCAGAATATTCAAAATATTATAACTTAAACATCCAATCGATATAAAATAACAGATATATTTTACATTACTTTTGTACTAAGTCTTCCAAATCTGTTAGGAATTTTACACATACAGTCTATCTCTGTATTTGTCATATTTGAACTACCTACATTTTAAGTGCTCAATATGGTTAGTGGCGGCCATATGGCAGTGTATGTTCAGAATAAGTGGACTGACCTAATTTAGAGAAAAAGTAGTTGATCAAAGCTTGAATATTATTTTTTTACTTTTATAATTTAAAATTTTTAAGTTCTAGAACCAACACCCAAAGTTTGTCATCATGTGGTGTACACGGATCTGCTAAGCTGCAATTTGAAGTAGATAAATTTTAAGACAGAAATACTGCTTAGAGTTGATATTTGCTAATTATTAAACTTAACTGTCTGAGAACACTAGCTAATCTGTAGAGTATATTGAGGAGTAAGTGTAATATCCTGACCATTGTAGAAAAAGTAAATAAGGAATTTGATTATCATTACCTTTAAAATATTAGAAAAGCAATCACAGCATCACAGCACAAAAGGATGATCAAGACAGAGGGAGACACTGGGAGGAGCACAAGAGTTAAAGGCAACAAAGGTAAATATTATGACAAGCATAATCCTACAATAACAGTAACAATAACCTATGAGTAGATACATACGTAGAACAGGAGTGGGAAGGCAAATGGAACTACACCTACACACACACATATATATATATATATATATA
>NW_006408685.1:7217366-7219042 GCF_000296735.1 Chrysochloris asiatica
TATATATATATATAGCGTAGTGGTTACAAATCAAGCTGTTAACCTCAAGGTCAACAGTTCAAAACTACCAGCTGTTCCACAGGAGAAAGACGAGGCTTTCTGCTCCCGTAAAGATTTGCAGCCTCGGAAACCCTGTGCAGGGGTCACTATGAATTTGAACCGACTCCACGGTACTTAACAACAACAATATATATATATTTAGTGGATCCATAGGATAAGACTGGATGGTAAACCACAAAGTCAGCAGTTCAAGCCTACCAGCAAGTCTTTGTAAGACAGATGAGGCTTTTTGCTCCACAAAGTTTTAAAAGCCTTGGAAAACCTATCCAGAGTTACTGAATGAAAACCAACTTAACAGCACTTAACAACAACAAATAAATGTATTTTTATGTGCTGCAAATATATCCATGAATATAGTAAAGCATACAGGGGGAGTAATTACGAAAACTTCTTAGGCATAACCAAACACCTTGATGGAATGAGTTACTGGGCCTGGGAGCTTAGGACCATAGTCTCCCGTGACGCCAAGGTCAACTGGTATAACATAGTCCACAAAGACATTGTTCTCCATACTAGTGTGGCTAGTAGCAACTCGGATCTTAAAATCTCGTGAGCCGCCATCTAATGCGTAGCTATTAATGTCTTTCCTGCTCTGGAACAAAGATGAATTAAGAAACTTGAAGACTCATGAAAGCAGTTAGTCTAATGGACAAATGGACCTTTCTAACCTCAGTCACCATAATCCTGAGAACTGAATTAGATGGGTACCAAGCTACCACTACCAATTACCCTCAAAGGGATCACTATAGAAGGTCCTGGATCGTGTGGGCGAAAAATGTGGAACAAAACTCAAAATCACAAAAATGACTAGGCCTATTGGTCAGATAGAAACTGGTGAAACCCCAGAGACTATGGCCCTTAAATACACTTCAGATTCAATTAGCAGCCAAAGGATGGGTCAATAAGATGAACAGTAACTCTAGGGAGATAGCACTCCATAGAACAACCAAATACCCATTTGAGAACAAAAGCATATCACTTGCCCAAGGATAAAGTTCAGAAGGCAGGAAGGATTTGAAAAGGAGGAAGAATGCAAATAGACACAGGGTGGAAGTGGGATGTTGTTGTTGCTAAGTACTGTGGAGTCGGTTCCAACTCATAGTGACCCTGCACAGGGTTCCGAGGCTGTAAATCTTTACCGGAGCAGAACACTTCATCTTTGTCCCGTGGACCCGCTGGTAGTTTCGAACTGCTGATCTTGCGGTTGGCAGCCCAACTTGTAACCACTATGCTACCAGAGCTCTTAAATTGTGGGAATTACAATTAGTAACATAGAACAAAATGTTTATGAATTATTGAAAGCTAAACTGATTTGCTCTGTAAACCTTCACCCAATTTACAATAGAAAGTTAAAAAAATAAATAAAGCCAAGATGACATGTAGTTATCTAAATAGCATTCTGTCACACTAAATTATAGTCCTTTTGTAAGGACCAAACTGATTTTGCCTACCTAGAAACTGCTTGACTAAACTCTAGTCAGGCTCAGGAAAGCATTTTAAATAGACAAGGCCTCAGTTATTAGTTCCCTCCAGAGGCAAGGTCAATCTCCATTCTGTACATTAGCCTGAACACGTACTCTAGCTCCAAGAATATGATATATGCATAAAGAGCCAGG
>NW_006408685.1:7220188-7221134 GCF_000296735.1 Chrysochloris asiatica
AGGGCCACGGAAGCCCTGCCTCTTGGTACCCCTACAGCTGGTATGAAGCGGCGCTCCCGCTGCCAGGGCACGCCACCCAGTAACCTCTGTTTAGCAGCCGGCAACCAGGGAGCTCAAGAGAAAGACGCCCTGCGCCTTTCGTGTAGAGTTCAACCGCTGAGTGCGCACGGTCCCGCGCATGCTCCCCTCAGCAGTCGCGATCGGTGAGGCCCGCGCGCGCACTTGTCTCAGGCACGCACGCCCCCGCCGTCCCGGAGCAAGTCCGCCGGCTCCTTTGCAGACCTCGTGCGCTTGCCGGAGACTCCCGCCCGCGTGCACCTCCCCTCCCCCGTGGGGAGACCGACACACGAGCTCCCGCCGTCCCAGCGCGTAGGCAGAAGTCCGCCGGCTCCTTCGCGGACCCCGCGCGCTCGCCGGAGACTCCCGATTGCGTGCGCCTCCCCTCCTCCACGGCGGGCCCGGCACGCGCGCACCCCGCCTGGACGCGCGCGCCCGCCCGCCCGCCAAGATAGCAGGAGTGAAGCCGCCGCAGCCTGGGCCTGCAGCTTGCCGCCCCAGAAGATACGCCCCGCCCAGCATCCTCTGCGCACCGGACCCAGCGAGCGAGTGTAGCAGCCGCCTGCCGCTGGATCTCCTTGCCCCTCTCCGCCAAGCAGCTTCGTGTCAGCACTAGCAGCCAAAGTCAGTTTGAAAGTTAAGCGCCGGGTGCACAGCTCCCTCCCCGCTGAGCGGCGGCGGAGTTCTGTAGAGCATTTTCCTGCCCCTGAACAAGAGCTGGCACTTGCACTGTATTAATAGCCAGCCAGCTACATATCCTTCCCCCAAATTGCCAGATTGAAATGTTTCTGAAAGTTTTAGTGAGATCTAAGACCCAGGAATCATTTGAAGAGTTGAAAAGTATCATTTCTGACCAGTTGCCACATAATTTACTCAATTCTGAGCTAGT
>NW_006408685.1:7226940-7232748 GCF_000296735.1 Chrysochloris asiatica
GGATAAGGTTAGAGACCTGGCTCGAGCTTGAATAAACTTCCCTTATGTATTTGCATTGGTACACGGCTCCTGGGTGGTCTTTGGGGACCCTGAATTCTGGGCATAACACTTTTTTATTTTCTTAAAACTTTTATCTAATGAACATTATACTTTTTTTTTTTTAATTGTCTGTCTCTCCAACAAGAATGTCAGCTCCATGAAGGCAGGATTTTTTTGTCTCTTCTAGTGTGGCACTGTGGGTTAATGCACCAGACTGCAAAGCCATTTGAACAGCAAGGTTGGCAGTTCAAGCTCACCAGCTGCTCCTTGGAAACCCATACAGGATCACTATGGGTTGGAACTGACTTGATGCACTTCACAACAACAACATTCCAATTATATCCCCAATACCAACTATAGTGCCTGACACAGAATAGATTTATCAACTCTCAAATGAATAATTTAAATGAATGAGTGGCTATATACGCTGATGTAACCAAATATTTATGATTTTTAAAAGCAGGTTACAGAATACCTTGGAAAATATGTCAACTATGTAGTTTTTTGTTTTGTTTTGTTTTGTTTTTTTAATTAGAAAAGTAGAGAAGACTAGTCTTTGGAGTTTAGCCATAATATAAGCATGTAAGCTGGTATAATAGAAGGATAACCTAATTAAAGACCAATAAACTGGATCTGGTATTTAATTATTTGTCGGTGCTTAAGAGGGGCACAACAGCTCTGTAGGTTAAGCACTGGACTAACTACAAGGTATGCAGTTTGAGCCCACTAGCTGCTCTGTGTGAGAAAGATGAGGCTTTCAGCTCCCTCAGATTTACAGATTTATACAGCCTGTACCAAGTTACTGTTATTGCATACTGACTCGATATCGCTTGACATTAGGGATATTGTTTAACAAGTTGCTAAGTGTGTGTAGTTGCTTCCAAATTTTACTACCAAACCTGTATAGATTTTCTTAAGAGCAGCTTGTGAGTTTTGAACTACCAGTCTTGCGTTTAGCAATCCAGTAGTCCAGTGCTTATCCTACAGCACCACACCAGGACTCAGAAAACTTCTACAAAGTTGCTATGAGTTGAAACTGACTCAATGGTTGTTGTTTTTAAGTGCTGCCCAGTTGGTTTCAGCCCATAGCGATGCTGTAAGAGTTTCTGAGGAGCATCTGGTAGATTTGCACTGCCGACCTTGCAGTTCAAACTGGCCTTGCAGTCCAGCACATTATCCTGAGGCATCATACCTGGCCATTGAAGACATTATGGATAACAGAGGAGCATTGTGTAATATAGTGCCAAAGATGAGACTATCAAATTGAAAGGCACTCAAAATATGACTGTGGAAGAGCCGTGTACTCAAAGTACAGTTGACTGTAATGACATGAATGGAGCACAACTTTCAGGACCTTCATTTGCTGATAGGGCACAACTCAGAATAATGAGAAGAAACAACTGCAAAAACATCCATTTATAATAGTAACATGAACATACGAAGTATTAATCTAAAAAAAAAAAACTGGAAGTTGTCAAAAGCAAAATGGAATGTGTAAAGATTTATATCCTAGGCATTGTTGTTGTTATGTGCTGTGGAGTCGGTTCCAACTCATAATGACCCTGCATAGGGTACCCAAGGCTTTATTTCTTTACCAGAACAGAAAGCCTCATCTTTCTCCTGTGGAACAGCTGGTAGTTTCGAACTGATGACTGTGAGATTAGCAGCCTGATTCGTAAACACTATGCTATCAGAGCTCCTTATCCTAGGTATTAGTGAGTTGTAATGGACTGGTATTGGTCATTTTGTATTGGACAATCATGTGGTTTACTATGCCAAGAAGGATAATTTGAAGGTATATGTTTTCACAGTCATCATCAAAAAGAACATTTCAAAATCTGCCTTGAAATGCAATGCTGTCTGTGATATGATAATATCCATAGGCCTACAAGGAAGACCAGTTAATACCACTATTATTCTAATGTACACACTAACTACTAAAGCCAATAATGATGAAATTGAAGATTTCTGCCTACTTCTTCAATCTGAAATTGATCAGACAATCAAGATGCATTGATAATTACTGATGATTGGAATAAGAAAGTTGGAAAAAGGGAGAAAAGACCAGTATTTGGAAAATATAGCCTGGGTGATAAAAATAATGTTGGAGATCTCATGACAGAATTTTGCAAGACCAATGGCTTATATAGTACAAATACTTTTTACAACAACATAAAAGGTGACTTATACATGGAGCTTACCATGTTTCATGGGAGGAGACTGTGGAAAAAGGAAGAAAGGATCAGTGTTTGGGAAATACAGCCTTTGTGAAAAAAATAATGCTGGAGATCACATGACAGAATTTTGCAAGACCAATGACTTTATTTAATACGAACACCCTTTTCAGTAATATGAAAGGCAACCTATACGTGGAACTCACCATGTTCCATGGGAGGAGATTATGGAGAAGCTCAATATCATCAGCAAAACAAGACAGGGACACACTGTAGAACAGACCATTAATTGCTCACATGCAAATACAGGTTGAAGCTGAAGAAAATTAAAACAAATCCATGAGAGGCAAAATATAACCTTAGATACATTCGATCTGAATTTAGAGACCATCGCAAGAAAAGATTTGGTGCATTAGACACTAATGACTGAGGTCAGAATAGTGGGATGACATCAAGAACATCCATCATACAGGAAGAAAGCAATAGATCGTTGAAAAGACAGGAAAAGAAAGAATAGAAAAAAATGGATGTCAGAAGAGACTTGGAAACTTGCTCTTGAGCATAGAGAAGTTAAAAAGAATGGAATAAATGAGGCAGTAAAAGAGGTGAACAGAAAATTTTGAGTATAGCTTGAGAAGAAAGTAAAATATTATAATGATATGCGCAAAGACCCAGAGTTAGAAAACTAAAAAGAAAGAACATACCCAGTATTTCTCAAGTTGAAAGAAATGAAGAAAATAATTGAAGCCTCAAATTGCATTGTTTAAGATGTCTTTGAGCAAAATGTTGAATGATGCAAAAAGCATCAAAAAAAGATGAAAGGAATACACACAGATTATCCCAAAAAGAATCGATTCATGCTGAACCATTTTAAGAGGTAGCATATGCTCAAGAATCATTGGTACTGAAGGAAGAATTCCAAGCTGCACTGAAGACATTGGTGGAAAACAAGGTTCCAGTGATTGACAGAATACAAACTGAAATATTTCAACAAACTGATGCAGTACTGAAGGCTCTCACTAAACCATTCCTAGAAATATGGAAGACAGCTTTCTGACCAACTAATTGGAATACATCCATATGTGTGCTCATTCTATAGAGAAGTAATCTAAAAGAATGCAGAAATCATTGAACAACATCATTAACATCACATAGAAGTAAAATTTTGCTGAAGATAATTAAAAACGGTTGCAACTGTATATCCATAGGGAACTGCCAGATCCAAGCCATATTCTGAAGAGGACTTGGAACTAAGGATATTACTACTGACATCACATAGATCTTGACTGAAAGCAGAGAAAACCATGAAGATGTATACTTGTGCTTTGTTACTATGCAACTGCATTCAAATCCATGAACACTGACAAACTGGATAACACTGCAAAGATGGGTATTCTAAAACACTTAATTTGTGCTCATGAGGAACCTGTACATAGACCAAGAGGCAGTTGTTCAAACAAAAAAAAAGAGATTACAGAATGTTTTAAAATCAGGAAAGGTGTGCTCTAGGGTGGTATCCTTTCACCATTCTGTATGCTGAGCCAGATCATCTGTTAAACTAGAATATAGGAAAAAGAATGTGGCATCAGGATTAGAGGCAGACTCTTCAAAACTTTTTTTTTTTCCTTTTACGTTCTTTTTGCTTTAATAATGCATATTCTGTTCATGCAAAAGGTGCAAAGGACAGGAGGTAGGGGTTTAACATGGCAGGTAAAAAATCAAGCAGGTGTGACATTTCTAGTTTCATGAGGAACAACTGAAAATCAGGAGAACTTAAACACAGCACTCCCAACTTCACAGCTGTCTCCTTTTCAGACCTTCTCCGATGGTGAGGGAAAGCTTTGATGCCTCTAGTGAACTTTAGTAAGTGGCTTAAAAAAAAACTTAATTTTTTGGGGGGGGGATCATGATAGTTGCATCACAAAAGCTCCAGTCAAGAGGGTGATAAAAAAAAAAAAAAGGCACAGATCATTGCAAATAAGAGATTTTCTCTTTGTCTGATTGTAAATATACCATCCTAGAGAACTAAACTTCATCAGAGGATAGTAGGCTTTGTTGGCAGGGGGATGGGATGGGTTGGACATAAATTTGCATATGTAATAGAATCCTCAAGGAGAACCCAAAGCTCAACAGATTGTGGCCTGAAGCAATAGAAGGGGACATCCCTACTGACTTACCTGTAGTACAAACACTGGTGGGGGGGGGGGGTCAGTGACAAAACACTTATAAAAAATCAAAAAATTATAAAGGAAGAATCAGAAATTATATTTTATTCATGGAAAATATCATCAAAATAGTATCACTATGGACTAAATTGCCTGAGTTTTCATTTCATGTGAGATCTTGAGATAGAAAAGTCTATAGCACAATTTGCTCTGTGGAAGTGCCAGTCCCAGGACGATGCCATGGGACACATTCTCCTCTTGGATGGAATTTGTGTTGTGCTATCAAGACTTGTATGCTAATCTTTCAAACAGGGACGTGCAGAGGCAAACCTTTCATCTTTTGGCACAAGGTTATTTTGGCTGGGGTGGAAAATTACAGTCTCTGACTCAGGATGAATAATACAACGTTTTATTTATCAAGTATTCTTTTTTTTTTCCCAGAACAAAGTGCTTCTTTTAATTTGAAAAAAAAAATAATAATAAGGTTTGTACAGGAAGTTGTTGTTAGGTGCAATTGAGTTGGTACTAACTCAAAGCTACCTTATGCACAGCAGAGCGATACGCTGCCCGATCCTGGCCCAACCTCTCTACTGTTGCCACACTTGAGTCCATCGATGCTGCCACTTGGCCAATCCATCTCGTTGGGGGTCTTCGTCTTTTTCTCTGACCCTCCAACTTACCAAACATGATGATATCCTCCAGTGACTGGTCCCTCCTGACAATATGTTCAAAGTTTGAGACGAAGTTTGGCCATCTTAGCTGAACTTCTTCAAAAACAGATCTATTGGTTCTTTTGGCAGCCCATGGCACCTTCAATATTCTCCTCCAACACCATAACTCAAACCATCAATTCTTCTGTGGTCTTCCTTATTCACTGTACAGCTTTAGCATGCATATGAGGGTATTGAAAATGCCATGGCTTGGGTCAGGCACACCTTAGTACTCAAGCTGACATCTTTGCTCTTCAACATTTAAAAACATCTTGTGCAGCAGATTTGCCTAATGCAATACGTCATTTGATTTCTTAACTGCTGCTTCCGTGAATTTTGATAGTTGATCCAAGAAGAATGAAGTCCTTGACAACTTCAATCTTTTCTCCATTGATAAGAATGCTGTTTATTGGTCTAGTGGTGAATATTTTTGTTTTCTTTACATTGAGATATAATCCATACTGAAAGCTGTGCTCTTTGATCTTCATTAGTAAATGTTTTAAGTCCTCTTCATTTTCAGCAAGCAAAGTTGTATCATCTGCATATCACCGGTTGTTAATGAGTCTTCCTTCAATCCTCATGCCACATGTTTATTATTCATAGAATCCAGCTTTTCGTATCATTTGCTCAGCATACAGGTTGAATAAGTATGGTGAAAGAATACAAGCTTGTCGCACACCTTTCTTAATTTTAAAACATTCAGTGTTCCCATGTTCTGTT
>NW_006408685.1:7233066-7234695 GCF_000296735.1 Chrysochloris asiatica
TTACAGGGCAGATCATCAGTTTTACATTCAACAAATCATATACCTTGTTTCATTACAATGATTATAATCCCCTCCATGTACAATCAGTTAACAGTATTTCTCTCTATTCAATTTACCTTTTTAAAAAAAAAAACACTCAGGCATATATAATAATTTAAACCTCCGAAGGGCACATACTGCAAGTCTGCCTCCTGGCCACCACCACTTAGTCACTAGTCCATCTCTTCCCATGTATCTATAGTCCTCAGCCGCTCCCCTTCTCCATGACCTCATCTCTGCCTCCGTCTCTGGTGTCTCTGCTTCTCTGGATAAGGTCCCGCATTCTGCTTGTGCTCTTCTCCCTTGATGGTCCTAGCGTCCTCTGTTTCTGGACTGTAAGATTAACCACTTCCCTGTTTTTATTACAAAACTTCTGTCTTTACAATTGTGATTGTTGTTGTCAGGTGCCATCGAGTCAGAACCAACTCATAGTGACCCCATGCACAGCAGAAGGAAACAGTGTCCTATCCTGGGCCAACCTCACTACCACTGCCACACTTGACGCCATCAATGATGCCACCTGGCTGATCCATCTCATTGGGGGGTCTTCCTCTCTTTATCTGACCCTCCATCTTACCCAGCATGACATCCCTCTCCAGTGACTGTTCCCTCCTGACAATATGCCTAATGTATGAGAGACGAACTTCAGCCATCTTGGCCTCCAAGGAGCACTTTGGCTTGCACCTCTTCCGAAACAGATCTATTGTTTCTTTTGGCAGTCCATGGCACTTTTAGTATTCTCCTCCAACACCACAATTCAAAGGCATCAATTATTCTACAATCTTCCCTATTCACTGTCCAGCTTTCGCATCCATATGAGGTTATTGAAAATGCCATGGCTTGGGTCAGGCGCACCTTAGTCCTCAAGCTGACAACATGGAATACTGGGCCAAGAGGGCTCATGAGATGGTGTTGGAACTCTAAAACAAATATAAAGGTATGTTTGGAGGATCAGAGTGTTTACAGCTGGGGAATTTGCAGGAGAATCCAGAAATCCATTGTTTTCTGGATCAAGACTCTCAGCTGTTCCCGGAGCCGCCATCTTGGGAGAGAATATCTTGATTGTATCAGGATTGATAGTATCAGGAGAGAACATCTTGATTGTATCTTGATTATATCAGGTTTGTATCAAGATTGATATAGAAATTTAAAGTGACAGTATCAACATAAAACCAAACGGCCACCACTCGTCTGTCTGTCGTGCTGTGGTGGATTGAGTTGCTGTGATTCTGAGGGCTCTGCCAACAGTATTGTAAATAATCAGCAGGGTTACCCATGGTGGACAGGTTTCAGATGAGCTTCCAGACAAAAACAGACTAGGAAGAAAGAGTGACAAACTACTTCCGAATCACTAGTCATTGAAAACTCTATGAATAGCAGAGAAACACTGTCAGATACAATTGTGATAGTCACAATTAATTATGAAAACAAGTATTCACTATTGAATCATAGGAATATTATCCCAATCTCTTTTCACCAGACCCATCTACACAAGATGAAAACTATTCAGTGGGGACTGTTTATACTCTTAAACTAAACTCTCTCTTGAATCTTGTAAGCCAGTCACTCCAAGCCTTTATTGCTCCCTCA
>NW_006408685.1:7235618-7244925 GCF_000296735.1 Chrysochloris asiatica
TTTCTATCCCACTCAAGTGTCTATTTTACAGTAGTAGTAAGGGAAACCAATATTCATAAGACAGTCAAGCATTTTAGTATATTACTTGCCCTCTTCAAACTATGCCTAGATCCCTGTATCCCAGAGCCATGTTGTTCCAAGTTTGACCATGCATCACTGTTTACCTCTGTTCCACTTAGGCTATGAAAACCTGTCTGTTTTTCCCTATCTAGCTTGTTCCTCCTTGTACCCCTTCTTATATTGCCCTCCCCAACACCCAAACTAAACCCCCACCACAACCCCACTGTTGTGATTACCTTATATTCCACTAACTCTTCCCTGCATTTAAGACAGTCTATTTAACCTATAATCTTCCTGACCTTCCCGCCACCTGGATCTCTGTTCCTCTGTGTTTCACATTGTAATTGTTTTGATCATAGACTGACCTCCCAGATCCTCTGTTCTTATAATTTTATTCTGTTCTTGACTCTTCCATTTATCGATTGAGTTCTGGGAGGTGCTGCCACTTACGTAAATCTCTGGTTGTTGTCTGTTCTTGTTGGTTCTCCGTCCACAGAACTTCCTGTAGGATATTTTTCATAGCAGATGTGGCTTTGACAAAATACCTCAGCTTCTGTTTATCCTGGAATGTTTTGATTATACCATCGTATTTGATGGACAGCTTTGCTTGGTAGGGGATTCTTGGTTGGCAGGTTTTTGTTTTTTTGTTTTTCTTTCAGGGTTTTATATATGTCTCCCCATTTCCTTCTTAAGAAGCGCTGGTAGCGTAGTGGTAATGAATCGGGCTGCGAAACACAAGGTCAGCAGTTCGAAACTACCAGCTGTTCTGCAGGAGAAAGATGAGGCTTTCTACTCCCAGAAAGATTTACAGCCTCAGAAACCTTGTACGGGGTCACTATGAGTCAGAACCGACTCCACAGCATATAATAACAATAACATTTTCTTCTTACCTGCATGGTTTCTATTGAGAGATCCAAGCTTAATCTGATTTGCTTGACTTTGTATATTACACTTCTCTTTTCCCCAGCTGCTTTCAGGATTCTGTCCTTATCTTTGATTTTAGAGAGATTGATTATGATATGTCTTGGTGACTGTCTTTTAGGGTCTATCCTTCCTGGGATTCATTGAGCTTCTTGAATGCTTATCTTTTCACTTTTCAGGATATTAGAGAAATTTTCTTCCGGAAGCTCTTCAACTATCTCCTCTGTGGACTTGTGTGATTCTTCCTGCTGTGGACTTGTGTGATTCTTCCTGTTCCCGACGCCAATAATTCTTGTTATTCCTCTTCATGTTGTCCAACATGAATCTTAGGCTTTCTTAAAAATTTTTTTATCCTTTCTTGTGCTTGGTCTTCTGTGTTCGTGGTGTTGAGAGATTTATCTTCTAGCTCACTATTTCTGGCTTCTATCTCTTCAATTCTACTCCTTTGCCCTTTCAGTGTATTGTACATATCTGATATTCTATCATTTATCATTTAGACCTCTTTCTGTAGGTTTTGAATCGGTTCCAATGCTATATCTATCTTATTTGATTGTTTCTGCAGTGCTTTCCTGACTCCTTCCTTATTTTCCTCAACTCCATTTTATAGGGTTTTGATACATTTTGTAATCATTTTTATGAATTCATTCTCAGGCATTTCCAAAGCCTGCCCATCTTCCAGTATGGAGTGTAGGTCTATTTCTAGCTCATTTGCTTCAATTACTTTGTCCCGTTTCTGGACCTGTGCTTATATGGTCATCTGTTTCTGTTTTGGGGGTATATTCAGGAGTTATCTGTGACCTAAATACTTAGATCGGTGTGTATTTTGGTATTTTTTTTTATGATTTCTGATTGCCTCCAGGTAGATGTGATTAGGAGATGGGCTTCCCTTTTCATTCTTCTTCCTGAGAAATTCCAAGATGCCACTGTTTGTCCTTGTAATGTAACTCAGGATTTAAATGTCAGCCTATTTACTTTTTAGTTTGCCTGTCCTCCCCTACAACCCTGCCCAGGCCTTTTTTCTAGTGATAAACTGTTCAGGGCTGGCTGTGGCCGTTTTGCTCTGCTGTTTGGTTTTAAGTGGAAACTGTCACTTTAAATTTTGAGGAGATCTGTGCGCATGCGTAGTAGAACCTTCCGGGGTGGGGATGGGGTGTCCACTCACTCAGGCACCTCTAGTCACTAGAATGGAGGTGCACAGACAGCCAGAGACCAGTGAACAGATTCAAAGAAAATCAATTTCCACACCTTTATCTCCGCAGTTCTGTCAAGCATCTGTGGCTTCTCTGATCCGTCCCCCTTTTATTGTCTCCCAAGATGGTGGCTCCAGGAGCAGCTGAGTGTCTTGAATTAGAAAGCAATGCATTTCTTGTTTCTGCTGTAAATTCCCCTAGCTGTAAGCCTCTAACCTCTAAATGTTCCTTTATATGTGGTTCAGAGTTCTGGCACCCTCCCCTGAGCCTGTTTCATCTGGTATTCTGTGTTGTTGCTGATGTAGCTCCTCACTGCACTTCTACCCTCTCTGCCATCTTGTTTGGTGGCATTTTTTGATGCATATAACTTTTTAATTTTCAATATGTCCCGATTGTCTATTTTGTCTTATTTTGTTTTTGTGCCCTGTATTAGAGCCCTTAAATTTGTCCCTATTTTTTCGTTGATGAGCTTTATAATTCTGGGATTTACATTTAGGTTTTTAATCCATGTTGAGTTGAGATGATTTTTGTATATGGTGTGAGATGAAGGTGCTGGTTCATTCTTTTGCATATCAATTTCCAGTTTTGCCAGCACCATGTTTTGAAGACCATCTCCTGTACTTTGGCCCTTTGTCAAAAGTCAGTTGGCTGTATGTGGATGGATTAATATCTGCAGTCTCAATTCTGTTCCATTGATCTATATATGTTTCATTGTACCAGTACCAGCGTGTTTTGACCACTGTAGCTATGTAGTAAATTTTGAAATCGATGAGTGAGAGGCCTCTAACTTTGTTCTTTTTGTTGAGCAGCGTTCTGCTTATCCAGGCACACTTTCCTTTCCATATAAATTTTATAATCATTTTTTCCATTTCATTAAAGAATTTCTTCAGAATCTGAGTTTGAATTGCATTATATGTGTACATTGCTTTGGTTATTATTGATATCTTCACAATGTTAAGTCTTCCTCCCCAGGAACATAATATAGTCTTCCATTTTTGTAAATGTCCTTGGGCTTCTTGTAGTAGTGTTTTGTAATTTTCTTTATGTAGGTGTTTTGTTTCTCTGGTTAATTTTACTCCTACGTATTTCTTCCTTTGGGTGGCTTTTGTAATTGGTATTGCTTTCCTAGTTTACTGAAAGTGCTGTCATTGTTAGTATCAAGGAATATATTTCATTTTTATATGGCAATCTTGTACCCTGCCACTTTTATGAATCTTCCAATGAATTCCAGTGATTTTTTTTGGGGGGGTTGGGGGTTTGGGGCCTGGGTCTTTGGAGTTTTCTATGTATAGGATCTTATCTTCTGAAAATAGAGAGAGTTTATGTCTTCTTTGCCAAATTGGATGCCTTTAATTTCCCTATCTTGCCTTGCAGCTCTGGCTAAGACTTCCAACACAATATTGAATAAGAGTGGTGATAAGTGGCATCATTGGTTCCTGTATGCAAAGTAAAAGCTTTCAGTTACTCTCCTTTGAGAGTGATGTTGACGTTGGTTTTGTATATATACTCACAATTACTTCGGGGAATTTCCTTTCAATTCCTATTTTGTTATGTGTTTTTATCAGGAATTGATGTTGAATTTTGTCAAATTCCTTTTCTGCATCAATCAGTAAGATCCTGTGAGGGTTTTTTCTATTTTTTATTTATATGGTTGATTACCTCAATTGGTTTTCTAATATTGACCCATCCTTGTATCCCTGATATGAATCCCACTTGGTCATAATGTATTATTTTTGTGATGTGTTGTTGAATTGTGTTGTCTTGGATTTTGTTGAGAATTTTTGCATTGATGTTCATGAGGGATACTGGTCTATTGTTTTCTTTCTTACTGATGTCCTTCCCTGATTTTGATGAGGATTATGCTTGCTTTATAAAATGTGTTAGGTAGTTTTCTATCCTTTTCGATATTCGGGAATAATTTGAGTAGAATTGGTAACAGCTCTTCCCTGAATGTTTGATCAAACTCTCCAGTGAAGCCATCTGTATATGGACTTTTTTGGTTGGGAGATCTTTGATCATCTGATCAATTTCTTCTTGTGTTTTACGTCTGTTCAAGTTTTCTTCATTACTCTGTGTAAATTTTGGTAGGTCGTGTTTTTCTAAAAGTGTATCCATCTCCTCTAGATTTACAAATTTGTTGGAGTACAACTCTTCATAGTATTCTGTCGGGGACCCGCCTCGACATAGGGGTTCGGTTCACGAGGAGGGGATACCTGACGGCGATTGCAATATATCAAGAATACACAGAAACAGACAAAGAGAGAGACAATGAGGCACCCCAAAGCCAGGGTGGATACATCACTGGTGGGCAGGCTCGGGAGTACAGGCATCGTGGCCTCTGCAGGCAGCAACTCACTGCCCTGCCATCTTTACTGCGTGCCCTCCATCTTGTAATGCACTGCAATCTTTACTCCATGCCTTCCAAACAGTAATGCACTGCAATCTTTACTGCATGCCTTTCAACCAGTAATACACTGCAATGTTTACTCCATGCCTTCCAACCAGTAATGCACTCCTGGGGAGGCTCAGGCCTCTGTTTTATTTAGGGGAGGAGCTTCACACCAAGCTGGGAGGGACTTAGGCAAGGTACAGCTAACATCAGTACTTTTCCAGACATTCAGGTAACTTTACATCGTACTTCGCTGGTTCGAATCCCGGGCCAGCAACTTGGTTTCTCAGGCCCAATTAACATATCTATAGCCTCTGAGCACAGGTGGGGGAAGGTGAGAGTAATGACAAAAGCTTGGGTGGAGTCCCGCTGTTTCGGCTTCCTGAGCCAGGTTTTCAGGAGGACTCGAGATGCCCAGGTGAATGGGCTGTACCTGGAAAAGGATTAGGGAGGATGGGTTTTTTTGTCTATAGAACAAAGAACTGAGAAGTAGCTAAGATATTTTTAGTTAATCCTTTGGAGAAAGGCTTAACCTTGCAACTTTTAGTCTTAGGCTTTAGGAAAATATCACATTTATCTGTGGATTATCAAAGGCTCCGTGTATTAATTTAATATATATAACTGAATATTAAGATGAAAGCAATTTGCCGTTAACTGCCAGTGGCCTCATTTGTTACACTCGGCCCTAGAGGGCCTCGAACCTCTGACTAGTCTTACACGGTCCACAACAGTATTCTGTTATTATCCTTTTTATTTTCATTGCTTCTGCTGTATCTTAAGCTTTATAATAATAATCTCATACAATATTTGTCCTTTTGTCATTGACTAATTTCACTCAGCTTGATTTCTTCCAGGTTCATCTAAGTAATAAGGTGTTTGGCAGATTCATCGTTATTCATCAGTGTTGTATAGTACTCCATTGTATGTATGTATCAAAGTTTATTTATCGTTTCTTCCATTGTTGGGTACTTAGGCTGTCTCTGTCTTTCTCGTGTTATGAATAGTACAGCCATGAACATTGGTGTGCATATATCTATTCATATCCTCACTCATATTTCTTATAAATATACGTGAAGAAGAGATATCGCTGAGCCATAAGATATTTCTATTTCCAACTTTCTGAGGAAACACCATAACATTCTCCAGAGTGATTTAACCATTTTCCCGTCCCACCAGCAATGTAGAAGGGTTCCAGTGTTCCCACACTCTCGCCAGCATTTGTTGTTTTCTTTTCTTGCAGTTACTGGAGGTGATAGATGATAGCTCATTGTTGTTTTGATTTTCATCTCTCTAATTACTAAAGTTTGTCAACATTTCTTCATATATCTGTTGGCTGCCTTAATGTCTTTCTTGTGGAAGTGTCAGTTCATGTCCTGTGCCAATTATTCAATTGACCTGTTTGTCTTTTTCTTGTAGAAGTGTTGTACTTTTCTGCCAATTTTAGAAATTAGTCCCTTCTCTGATGTTGTTGAAAAAAAAAAAAAAAAAACACAAAAACACCTTTTTTTCCCAGCCTGTGAGTTCTCTTTTTACTCTTTACATGAAATCTTTTGATAAGACATGAGTTTCTAATTTTGAGGAGGTCCAAGTCATGAATTTCCACCACTCTTCTGTCAGTTTGTCATACTGTGGTGGTTTGTGTCTTGCTGTGATTCTGAAAGCTATGTCACTGGTTTTTAAAATTCCAGCAGAATCACCCATGGTAGGTTTCAGCAGACTTTACAGACTAACATAGACTAGGAAGAAGGAGAGGCAAACTATTTTTGAAATGTTTAGTCACTGAAAACAATATGAATAGCAGTTGAATATTTTCAAATATTGTACCAAAAGATAAAAATCATTATGAATAGCATCAGAATGGGGTCAGATAGGGTTCCAGAAGATGAGCTCCTCAGGTTGGAAGACACTCAAAATTCAACCAGGAAAGAGATGATACTTCAAAGTAGCATTGACCAGGATGGTAAGAATGGAGTAAAGCTTTCAGGAGTTTCATTTACTAATGGGGCACAACTCAAAAAGAAGAGAAACAGCTGTAAATATCCATTCATAATCAGAAAATGAAATGCACAAAGTATGAATATAAGCAAATTGGAAGGTAGCTAAAATGAAACGGAATATATAAACATCAGTATGCTACACATTACGGAGCTGAAATAGCCGTTTTGAATTGTATTGGCCATTATGAATCTGACAACCACATGGTTAATTATTCCAGGAATGAAAAATTTAAGAGCAATGGCATCACATTCATCATCAAAAAGAAAATTTCAAACTCTGTTTTGAAGTACAACACTATTTGTGGTAGGATAGCTATCACTATATGTGATAGGATAAACTACCAGCAGCTCCGCGGGAGAAAGATGAGGCTTTCTATTCCCGTAAAGATTTACACCCTCGGAAACCCTGTACAGGGTCGCTATGGGTAGGAACCGACTCGACGGCACTTAACAACAAATATCCATATGTCTACAAGGAAAACCAGTTAATATCACTATTATTCAAATTTACACACCAACCACTACAGCCAGTGATGATGAAATTGAAGAATTCTACCAGCTTCTTCCATCTGAAATTGTTCACATATGCAATCTAGGTATATTAATAATTACTGGTGAATAGAATGCAAAGATTGGAAACAAAGCAGAAGGATCAGTCATTGGAAAATGCGGCTTTGGTGATTGACATGAAGCTATGATCTCATGATAGAATTTTTCAAGACCAAAGTCTTCACCTCACCAGATGAAGTGGCCAATTAGGAAATTGACTGCATCTGTGGAAAGAAATGATGCAAAGACTACATATCATCAACTGAAAGAAGTTCAGGGGCAGACTCTGATACAGACCATCAATTGCTCATATGCAGATTCAGGCTGAAGCTGAAGAAAATTAAAACAAATCCACAAGAGCCAAAATATGACCTTGAATATATCCCACCTGAATTTAGAGGTTATTTCATGAAAAGTTTTGATACATTAAACTCTAATGACTGACGACCAGAGAAGAGTTGTGGTAAGACCTCAAGAAGATCATACAGGAAGAAAGCAAAAGGTCATTAAGAAGACAAGAAATAAGGAAAAGACCTAAGTGGATGTCAGAAGATACTCTGATAGTTGCTCTCCAGTATAGAGATGCTATCGCAAATGGAAGAAATATGGAGGTAAAATATTTTAATAGAAAATTTCAAAGGGCAGCTAATGTAGGCAAAGTCAAATATTATAATGAAATGTGCAGAATCCTGGAGTTAGAAAACCAAAAGGGAAGAACATACTCAGCATTTCTCAAGCTGAGGGAACTGAAGGAAAAATGCAAGCTTCTATTTGTAATATTGAAGGATTCTGTGGGCAAAGTATTGAATGATGCAGGAAGCATCAGAAAAAGATGGAAGAAATACAAAGAGTTACTGTACCAAAAAGAAATGGTCCATGTTTTACCATTTCAAGAGGTATAATATAATTAAGAACCAAATTTACTAAAGGAAGAAGTCCAAGGTACACTCTGAAGGCATTGGCAAAGAACAAATTGCCAGGAATTGATGGAATACAAATTGAAATCTTTCAACAAACTGATGCAGCACTAGAGGCACTTACTCATCTTTGCCAAGAAAATTGTAAGACCACTACCAGGCCAATTGTTTGAACGAGATCTACAATTGTGCTTATTCCAAAGACAGGTGACAAACAGATTGTGGAAATCCTTGTGCAATATTATTAATATTGCATGCAAGTAAATTTTTGTGAATGATACTTCAAAAACAGCTGCAAAAGTACATTGATAGAGAACTGCCAGAAGTTCAAACCAGATTCAATCAAGGACATGGATAGAGAGATGTCATTGTTAATGTCAGATGGGTCTTGACTGAAAACAGAATACACAAAAGATGCTTACCTTTGCTGTATTGGCTGACTACGCAAAAGCTTTAGATTGTGTGGACAACATTGCGAAGAATGAGTATTCCAAAACACTTAATTGCTCTCTTGAGTAACCTTTAACTAGACCAAGAAGCAGTTGTTTGAACAGAACAAGCTAAGACTGAATGGTTTAATATTAGGAAAGGTACACCATTACTGAATAATTTTACTGTACTAATTCAGTCTGTATGCTGACATGTAATTTGAGGAGCTGTATTTTATGAAGAAGAATGTGAACTCAGGAATGGAGAAAGGCTCATTTACAACCTGGGATATGCAAATGATACAACCTTGCTTGCTTAAAGCAAACAGGACTTGAATTGCTGATGAAGATCAAAGACTGCAGCCTTCTGTATGGGTCGCACCTCAATGTAAAGAAAACAAAAATCCTGTCCATTATACCAGTAAATAACATCAAGATAAATGGAGAAAAGATTGAAGTTGTCAAAGATTTCATTTTGCTTGGATCAACCATAAACACTGAAGGAAGCAGCAATCAAGATGTGAAACAACATATTACATTGGGCAAAACTGCTGCACAAAAAGACCATGGAAGAATTAATGCACTTCAACTAAGGTATTTGAGAATGTAAGTGCATGGACTGCTAAAAGAACAAACAAATCTATGTTGGAAGAAGTACAGCCAGAATGTTCCTTAGGAAGCCAGGATGGCCAGACTTCATCTCGTATTTTGGACATAATATCAGGAGGCATCCTTCCATCTTTTCTTAATGCATTCTGCATCATTCAACAATTTGCCCAGAGAATCTTTCAATAACGAAAGTCGAGGCTTGAATTTTTTCTTCAGTTCCCCCAGCTTGAGAAATGCTGACCGTGTT
>NW_006408685.1:7247445-7254574 GCF_000296735.1 Chrysochloris asiatica
ACTGGAGAAGGATGTAATGCAGGGTAAGCTGTAGGGTCAGAGAAAAAGATCAAGACCCCTAACGAGATGGATCAGCCAGGTGGCATCATTGATGGCATCAAGTGTGGCAGCGGTAGTGAGGTTGGCCTAGGATCGGACATTGTTTCGTTCTGCTGTGCATAGGGTCGCTATGAGTCGGTTCCGACTCGATGGTACCTGACAACAACAACAACAACATCAGGAGGGATCCATCCCTGGAGAAGGACATCTTACTTGGTCAGTGAAGAAGAGGAAGGTCCTCAACAAAATGTATTGGCACAGTAGCAAGAGCAATGGGCTCAAGTGTAGTGACAATTGTAAGATTGACACAGGACTAGGCATGTTTCGTTCTTTTGTACATATGTTCACTATGAGATTGTAACAACTCAGTGGCACCTAACAACAAGAATTCTTCTCTTTTGTCTTCTACTGCTTGTGCATTTTTTGTAACATTTCATAGTGTATGTAGGCCATGTATTAGAGCCCCTAAATTTGTCCCTAGTTTTTCATTGACGATCTTTGTAGTTCTAAATTTTACATTTAGGTCTTTAATCCATGTTTGTTTTTATATGGTGTGAGATATGGGTCTTGTTTTATTCTTTTGGTAATCGATTTCCAGTTTAACCAATACCATTTGTTGAAGGAGACTATCAGTTTTCCATTTAATGTGTTTTGGTCCTTTGTCAAAGATCGGTTGACTGTATGTTGATGAATATACTTCTGGGTTCTAAATTCTGTTCTATTGATCTTTTGACTGTTGTGCTTTGTAAAAATTTTGAGATCAGGGAGTGAGAGACCTCTAACTTTGTTCTTCTTCTTAAGCAATGCTTTGCTTATCTGAGGTCTTTTTCCACTCCATTACATGTTCATGGTCATGTTTTACATCTCTTAGAAAATGATGTTGGAATCTGGATTGGGATTGTGTTATACCTACAGGTTGCTTTGAATAGTATAGATATTTTAGCATTGTTTAGTCTTCCTATCCATGAGCATGCTATATTCTACTTTTGCAAATTTCTTTTGGTTTCTTATAGTTGTGTTTTGTAGTTTTCTGTGTATAGGTCTTTTGTTTCTCTTGTTAAATTTATTCTAAGTATTATATCTTTTAGTTGGCTATTATAATTGGTATTGTTCTCCTAATTTCCTCATCAGATCTGTCTTTATTAGTATAGAGGAGTCCAACTGATTTTAGTATATTGACCTTATACCCTGCCACTTTGTTGAATCTTTCAATGAATTCCAGTAATTTTCTTGCTGAGTATTTGGGATTTTCTATGTATAGGATCATATCATCTGCAAATAGAGTTTTACTTTTATGCCTTTTTGGATGCCTTTAATTTCCCTATCTTGCTTGCAATTCTGGCTAAGACTTCTAAAACAATAGGAGTCATGATAAAGGGCATCCTTGTCTTGTTACTGTTCACAAAAGAAATGCTTGCTGTTTTTCTATTGAGAGTAATTCTGGCTGTTGAATTTGTATATATGGTCTTGATTATGTTGAGGAATTTCCCTTCACATTCTACTCTGCTGAATGTTGAATTTTGTCAAATGCATTTTCTGCATCAATTGATATGATCATGTGGTTCTTTTCCTTTTTAACTTATATGCTGAATTATATTCATTGTTTTTTCTAATATTGAACCATCCTTATATTCGTGGTATGGACGTATTATTGGTCATAATGTATTATTTTTTGATATGTTGAGTTCTGTAGTCTTGGATTTTATTGAGAATTTTTGCATCCATGTTCATAAGGTATATTATGCTATAATTTTCTTTTTTAGTGATGTCCTTTACTGGTTTTGGTATGAGAGATATGCTCACTTAATAAAGTATATTTGGAAGTTTTCCATCCTTTTTTTATATCCTGGAATAGTTTGAGTAACATTGATGTCAGCTCTTTCTGAATATTTGGTAAAGTTCACCAGTAAAGCAATATGATCCTGGATTTTTTTTTTGTTCTTGGGAATTTTTTAGTGACCTGTTCAATTTCTTCTTTTGTTATAGATCTTTTCAAGTTTCCTATGTCACTCTGTGTTAGTTTAGGTAGGTCATGTTTTTCTAAAAATGTGTCCATTTCTTCAAGATTTTCTAATTTGTTAGAGTACAACTCCTCATAGTATTCTGTTATTATCTGTATTGCTATTGGTTCTGTTGTAACATCATCAATATCATTACTTATGCATGTTATTTGCATCTTCACCCTCTTTTCTTTTGTTAGATTTGCCAATCGTTTGTCAATTTTATTAATCCTTTGAAAGAACCAGCTTCTTATTGACTGTTATGTTTTGTTTCTAATTCATTTACTTCTGCTTTAATCTTTATTATTTCTGGTAACTGCAGGCTTACTTTGCTCGTCTTTTAGCAGCTGTTGTAGAAGCTTTGTCAATGTGTTGATTTGGGTTCGTCTTTCAGAATATATGTTTATTGTTATACATTGCCCTCTCAGCACTGCTTTTGCTGTGTCCCAAAGGTTTTGGTATGTTGTGGTTTTGTTCTCGTTTGCTTCAAGAGTTTTTTTCTTTTTTTAATTCTCTTTCCTAGTAACTTTTAAGGAGGGTGTCATCAGTTTCCAAGTGTTTTATTTTGTTTCCTTGATCATTCTATTGTTGATTTCTAATTTTATAGCATTGTGATCTTTTGATGTTTTCTTTTTTTTAATTTATTGAGATTTGCATTGTGACCTAACATAGGGTTTATTTTAGAGAATGTTCCATGTGCACTTTGAAAGAATGGGTATTGTGCTGTTGTTTGGTTAAGAACTCTTTACAAATCTATGAGATCAAGTTGATTGATTGTGTTGTTTATTTCCTCTGTGTCTTGTGTGTTGAATTTCTTTCTTCTTGTTCTGTCCTTTTTCAAAATGGTTATATATCCCTGAGTGCTTCAGTGTACATCCAAAAAATAAAACAGAGGGATTGGAAACAAATACTGTTGAATGGTGATACATGGAGGGGATTGAAATCATTGCAATGAAACGAAATATGATAGGATGAATGTAAAGCTGATGCTCTTCCATGTAAACTATCACTCAATTCACAATAAAAAATTATTTTTTTAAATGGTGTATTAAAACTCCGACTATTATTGTAGCCTTGTCAGTTTCTTTCTTGAATTCTATTAGAGTTTGATATATGTATTCTGCAGCTCTTTGATTGGGAGCATAGATATTTATTAATCATGAGATAATGTCCTTCTTTGTGGCTTTGACATTAAAGTTTATTTTATCACAGAATAATGTTGCCACTTTTGCTCATTTTTGATTGTCATTAACTTGGTATATTTTTCTTCATTCTTTAATTTTCAATAAATGCTTGTCATTGTGTGTATGGTGTATCTCTTGTAGACAACATAACTGAAGGATCCTGTTTTCTTATCCATTCTACTATTTTATCTCTTGACTGGTGCTTTTAATCCATTGACGTTCAGTGTAATTATTGAAAGGTATGAATTTATTGCAGTCATTTTGCCATGTTTTTGTTTTGTTTTGTTTTGTTTTTGTGATCTTCGGGTGTCTTTGTTCCACAAGCTTTTCTGTGCTGAGTTAATTTTTTTTATGTGTGCTTTTTATTTTCAATTTCTTCATAATTTCAGTGTTTTAAAAATCTTCTTGGATTTTCCTTTTTTTAAAATTTGATGAGAAAATGAGTAAGTTTCTTTCCATTTACCCTGTACTTAATCTTATCGATTTTCCTTTCTATGTAACATTTCATTTTTGCCTGGGTTGCTTTCAGAATTTTTCCTTGTATTTGATTTTCAACAGTCTGGTTATGATATGTCTTGGTGATTTTTTTTTTTTTTTTTTTAATGGTCTACCCTTCTTGGGGTTTGTTGAGCTTCTTGAATCCTTATCTTCTAATCCTTCATAATATTAGGGACATTTTCTTCCATCAGCTCTTCAACTATCTTTTCTGTGGTTTTCTTTGTCTCTTCCTGTTCTGTAATTCCGATCACCTTCATGTTATTCTTCTTTATGCTGTCTCACATGAATCTTAGGTTTTCTTCAATTTTTTAAATCTCTTGTAGCTTACTAGTATTGGGAGACTTATCTTCTGATGTACTATTTTTGGCTTCCATTGATTCAGATGTACTCCTTTGCCCTTTCAATGTATTGTCCTTTTTTTTTTTTTTTTTTAAATCTTTGTATTAATATTTTGGAATTCTATTTGTAGGTTTTGTATTGTCTCCAATCCTTTATCTATTTTGTTTGATTGCTGTGGTAGTGCTCTTCTGAATTCTTTCTTGTTTTCCTTGACCTTTCTAGCAATAGTTTGGAGGTAACTATATATTATTCTCCTGAAGTCTTTTTCAGGCAGTTCATAGTACCTCTTTTTCTTCAGAAACATTTTCTAGCTCTGCCTCTTGGTCATTTGTTTGAGACAATGTCTTGTTTCTTTTATGTGAACAGAGATTGTCTGTTGCTTTTGAGTCATCGTGTTGTTGTATTTTTATTAAGTTGGTGAATGCACACTGGCATATTCTTAGGTTCTCATCCACTGCTGGTTGTGAGCAGGAGATGAGCTTGTGCACTGATCTCTGTTTGCTCTTCACATAGTTCAGTTCAGGGTGATATTAGTGGCCATTGATTATTGTTGTTGATCCTGTGTTTAGCAGTTTGTATTGACTATAGCCCAATTAATTGGGCTGAAGAGGGTACGGCTGTGGTTAAGCTGTATGACCACAGTTGCTGTCTACTTTCACTTGAGGCAAGAAGAGAAAACATTTCCACAAGAGAGAAGGGAAGAATAAAATTTAAAAAACAGTAGACAACAGCAGAAAAATAAGCAGAATGCTTCTGTGCCACCCACTGACCTACTGTCTACTGTCACTTGAGAAATTTCAAGATGGTCCAGTTGTGCCCCTCTGACCTATAACCAGTCTTTTTCCTTTTCTTTCTCCTTTCCCCTACCTGACATGCCCATTCATCCATTTGTCTTTGGTGAAAGATAGTCCAGGCCTGACCATGGCCCACTTTGCAGATTTGGAGCAAGGTCTGCTGGATCAGGGCCTTTGCTGTTGTCTCCTCCCACTTCACTTACGTGCACCACCACAGCATCAACAGGGTTCCTCCTGCGGGACCTCTCACGAGGGTATACAGGTCTCCTCTTGTCACCAGGGAAGTGCAAGGAACCAGAAAGGAAAAGAGAAAAAAAAAAAAAAAATGCACCTTTGTCTCTGTGAGTCACAGGCAGGCCTCTGCAATGTGAATATATTTTGTTCTCTTAGTCTACTGACACACTCACAAAATACTGTTTCTTCTTTGATGAACATTGGATTTTTTTTTCTTCTAGATAATCCACCCATTGCTGAATTTATTGACATACTATTTTTGCATGTTTCCTTACTGCCCTGTTAAAATTTGTAACTGTAGCAATGCTTTTTTTTTTTTTTTTTTCATTCTAAATATAATTATGTATTTATCTGTTTCTTCTTTTAGTGCATCCTTTAAAAAAAGTATTGTGCTTTTGGTGAAAGTTTAACAGTTTTCATTTAACAGTGTCTACACCAGTTTTTTGAGTGAAATTAGTTTCATATATTACAATATGCCAACATTCTCATTATATCTGTCCAGTTTGTCCCATTTTCAGTACTCTAGTTTCCATATTGGCTTTGTATTTTTATTTTTGCTTTAGAGTAATTGTTGAATTTCAGGACTCCTACAGATATTTTTTAATGATGTTCTGTACTCACAGTAATACCCTTTTTCTCTGTGCCAATCTGTTATTTTCCTAAAAGGTAGCCTCAGAATAGTTTCAGTTCAAGGTTTAAAGAGATCTCTGTGTGATAGTCTCAAGGAGTCCTCCAGGCTCAGTGGGAATACTTTGCCATGTTTTTATCCTGTTTTATCTGGGTCCAACTATTGTAACTGCAAGGTTTGCAGTTCAAGCTCACCAGCTGCTCCTTGGAAACCCTATACAGGATCGCTATGGATCGGAATCGACTGGATGGCACTTAACAACAACTATTGTAAAACTAATGAAAATTGTCGGTAGTGGTAATCAGGCACCATCTCGTTTTTGTATCAGTGTAGAGGAGGCTGTGGTTTGTATAGACTAATAGCCCTGTAGATTCTCTTCTTCTCTGAGATTTAAATTTCGTTCTGTCTCTTTTGTTCCTAATAAGACCAATACTTGTACCTTAGATGACTGGTCACAAGCTTTTAAGGTCCCAGACATTACTCACCTCACTGTGATACAGAACATGCACGTTGTAAACTATATTATGCCAACTGACTGAGTTGCTCCATGGAACAGAGATCACAAGACTTCATACATAATAAATCATTCTCATGAGGTGTTTTGGTTTTGTTTGAGAAGTATCATTAACTGTGTCCTCTATGATTATCTGTGTATTCACACACATATCTGTATCTACACATACATACAGATACTTAAGCCTAAACACACATAAGTACTTACTTGTACCTCCCTGGATATAGTTATGCCTATACACCTGTGTATGTGACCATACACTAATTTTTTGATGGTGTTGCCAAATAACATATGTCTGTTTCGTTAACCCAAACATACTCTTGTGCACGCCTTACTGGAATCATACGTTTGTCTTAATAAGCTTTGCTTATTGCACCCACTTTCTGTACTACTTTTCCCATCACCAAAAATAACAAGTATGGAAGGGAGGTTTCAAGACGGTTGACTAGGCATAAACACTTCACAGTTCCTCTACAGCAAATATATGGAAAATCAAATGTAGCTGATAGTCCTGGAACTCTGAGCTTCATATGAAGGGACAGTGTTGTGGATTGTTTGCTAGGATAGGAATCTGAACAGATGTGCCAAAAAAAGGAAGGCAGGCAAGAGACCTGTGCAAGCCAGTCAGATGTTGCATAACCATCTTGGATATTTGCAAGTGGCTTTGAAGACAGACAATGGCTTGGTGATGCAGAGGTATATCAATGACTGGTGGAAATAAAGGTACAGTTTTTTTTTCTTGTTTCCCACACTCCACTGGTGACCAGAAGCATGGCCAGCCCCACCCACCAATACCACAAGTGAAGCTTCCTGTTGAGAGCTACAAACGCCATTACAAGATGGCGCCGACCTCAACTTCCTCCTTCTTGTTTCCTTGTCTTTCTCCACGTGCGCGCAGG
>NW_006408685.1:7257190-7288480 GCF_000296735.1 Chrysochloris asiatica
GTCGTCCTCCGCCACCGCTAAAAGAGCTATAACCCTAAGAAGAGCTGTAACAATAAACTACTGTCAGAAGAATCCTGCTTGTCGCGTCCTTTATCGGCGAGGGCGCGCGACAGCTTCCACTCTCCCAGTGGTTGGAGCAGTGCAGTTGTAAGCTGCATCAAAGTGAGTTGAGTGCTATCTGCATCAACCTTGATGCCTGGATTCAGGTGAGACCTACAACAAACCTGCAGAGCAGGCCCTGGCCAGTCCTATACTAGTCTTCACTAAGAAAAGAAGGTAAACAGATGCAGGGGGTTAAAAAAGGAGATAATCAGTGTGTGCTGGTCTGCCAAATGCAGAATGACCATCTTGATCACACAGGGCAGCTTGGTGGCACAGAGGCATACTGAGAGAGAAAAGTATGATTTTTTTTTTTTTTTTTGTACTCCACATTATCCTAATGACCAAGGAACATACCTGCATACACCTGCAGCAAAGCTCATGCTGCACAGTTGTGAGCCTTATCAAAGTAAGGTGGGAATTATCTGCACCAATCCTGACACTTAGATTCAGGTGAAGCCTGCTCCAGACATCCAGAGCCTATTCTGGCCAGCTCTGGATGAGCAGGAGTTCTCACCTTTGGCTGCCCTCTGAGATGGAAAGACCCTGATCCCAGCTGCTTTTGGGTCTGCCCAAACTACTTTCAGATTGATGCCCAGGACAGACAACACCTAGGCCTACAGGAAATCCATCTAGGGCCAGGAGCACCACCGTCTCATCCATTGCCGACCCTTGATTGGCAAGAGTTTTCTCCTCTCTAGGTCTGGTTCCTGCCCTGATTTTTTGCCTTTCATTATTTTTGTTTGTTTATTCTTTCTTTCCCTTCTTCCCTGATTTGCCTTTCCTTGGGCTTATTTTTTTTGTTTTTTGTTTTTTCAATGCTTTTTTATTGTGAATTGAGTGAAAGTTTACAGGGCAGAACATCAGTTATACATTCAACAAATCATACACCTTGTTTCATTATAATGATTATAATCCCCTCTTTCTATTCATTATAGCTTTTTTTTTTTTTAAACACTCAGGCATATATAATAATTTAAACTGCCAAAGGGCACATTCTGCAAGCCTGCCTCCGGACCACCAGCTCTCAGTCCCTCTCTTCCCATGAATTGAGAGTTCTCAGCTACTCCCTCTCTCCATGACCCATCTCTGCCTCTGTCTCTGGTATTGCTGCTGCTCTGAATAAGGTCTAGCATTTCGCTTGTGCTCTTCTTCCTTGATGGTCCTAGGGTCTTCTGTTTCTGGACTGTAAGATTAACTACTCCCCCATTTTTGTTACAAATCTTCTACCTTTACAATTGTGACAGTTGCAATTACTCATGATAACAATTACTCACTATTGAATCATAAGAATCTTATCCCCATCTCTATTTACCAGACCTATCTAGACAAGATGAAAACTATTAAGTGGGAACTCTCTCTTGCCCCGTACACTCTTAAACTAAATTCCCTCTTGAAACCTTGTAAGCTAGTCACTTCGTGCCTTTATTGCCCCCTCACTGTAGGTAGCCAGTATCTAAGTTGCCCATTCCTATATACCCTGTATACAGAGGGCATAACATTGATGCTTGATGTGAAGACTCCTCTCTCGGTTGGAATTTAGAGCTACTACCTCCACGAGTATAAGTCAAGTTCATTAAATTGTATTAATTTACCCTTGTTTACTTTATCCAAACAAATTGTTTTTTTGTTTTTTTTAATCTTCCTCGAATCAAGTTCTGATTATTAAGCCATTGAGGCTAGGTTAAATGGGTACTATCTGCAAGTTCGGGTGTTCCTGTGTGTCTTCCCTCACTTCATATCAGCTGGATGCTTCACTCTCAGCTCTAGCCCTGTGTAGCTATGTCCTTGTTCATGGGCTCAGGTGTCCCAAGGTCTCACCATACTTTGAACCAACCAGCCCTTACTCTTCTCTCTCTCATCTCCTGGTAACGTGAGTCAGTGGACTATGTAGAACTCAGCCCATTTCTTCATTGCTGCCTTTCCCCCTCTTCAATTCACCAGTAGATCCGTGTGGTCGCCAGCAAGCTTGTATGCCTGCTCATGTGTTCCCTTTGAGTTTCAGTCTTAGAGGGGAGTTTGTCCTGAAGGAACTTGATTGCTTGCCTTGATTGCTTCCTGGCGAATAGCTTGCTTATTCTTGTAGTAGCCAGTTATGCTGACATTTTTGTTCTAGATTTTCCTGTTGATCGTTCTTCGAAGATGTATCTTCTGTTGTTCTAGCTGTTCCAGGCTGGTTTGCTTGTCCTTGCTAGTGGGAATGTCCTACCTCATAAGGTTCTGGATGGGACTCAGGATTCCACCTAATGTCCTATACTGTGCAAAGACTTTTTCAAACATTTTCAAAACCTGCCCATCTTCCAGTATGGAATGTAGGTCTACTTCCAGCTCATTTGCCTCAGTCACTTCATCTCATTTCTGGCATGTGCTGATATGGTCATCTGTTTCTGTTTTGGGAGCATATTCAGGAGTTATCTGTGGCCTTAATACTTAGATGGGTGTGTATTTTGGTATTTTTTATGCTTTCTGATTGCCTCCAGGTAGATGTGATCAGGAGATGGGCTTCCCTTTTCACTCTTCTTCCTGAGAAATTTTAAGATGCCACTGTTGGTCGTTGTGACATAACTCAGGATTTAATTTTCAACCTATTTCCTTTTTAGTCTCCCTGTCCCACTCCACATTCCCTGTTCAGGCCTTTTTCCTAATGATAAACAGTTCAGGGATGGCTGTGGCCGTTTTGCTTTGCTGTTTGGTTTTAAGTGGAAACTGTCACTTAAAATCTCGAGGAGATCTGTGTGCATGAGTAGTAGAACCCTCCAGAGTGGGGGTGGGGTGTCCACTTCAGGCACCTTTAGTCACTAGAATGGAGGTGCACAGACAGCAAGAGACCAATGAACAGATACAAAGAAAAAGAACGTCCACACCTTTATCTCCACAATTCTGTTAGGCGTCTGTGGCTACTCTGATCCTTCCCCTTTTTGGTCTCTCCCAAGATGGCAGCTCCAGGAGCAGCTGAGTGTCTTCAATTAGAAAGCAATGGGTTTCTTTCTTCTGCTGCAAATTCTCCTGGCTGTAAGCCTTCCAATAAATATTCCTTTATATGTTGTTCAGGATTATGGCACCATCCTCTGAGCCTGCTTCATCCGGTATTCAGTGTTGTTGCTGATGGAGCTCCTCACTGCACTTCTACCCCCTCCACCAGCTTATTTGTTCTCTTGTTTGATTTTGTTTGTTTGTTTGTTTGTTTTAATGCTTTATTGTGAGTTATGTGAGAGTTTATATAGGAGAATATTAGCTTCACATTGATCCCATCGTAAATCGTTTCCTTGCCATGGTTACAATCCTCTCCATGACAGATTGGGTACTACCCAGTAAAGATTCTACCATGTGCCATGCCCTCTGGATCTACGTTCCCTCTTGAAAGCTTATAAGCCAGTCACTTCTTGCCTCCTTAGCCCCCCATTCTGGGTAGCCAATGTCCAAGGTGCCCATCCCTGTCCTCTCTGTGTATGGAGGGGGTGGGAATGATCCTCGCTGTGAAGATTTGTTCCCTCTTTTGAGCAACTGTTTCCATAGGTTTAGGTCAAGTTCATCAAATTGTATTAGATTACTCTTTTGTTCCACCTCTTTCTTCCTCTAGTTGAGCTCTGATCATCCAGTCATTGAAGCCAGGTCAAGTGGGTACCATCTTTATGTGCCCTCTCTTATCAGCTGGATGCTTTCCTCTCCACTCTAGTCTTCTGTGGCTATGTCACTGACTCTGGGCACAAGAGTCTTGCCACACTGCTAGCCTACCAGGTCTCCAGTTGGGTTCAAATGAATCTATTGAACGTTGTAGGGCTTAGCTTGCAGCTTTCTTGCTGTTTTTCCCTCTCTTCCTCTTATCGGTGACAAACATGGTCACCAATCAGAGTGTGCATTCCCATTGGGTCTTAGTCTTAGAAGGTTTGCCCTGAGGGGACCCAACCACTTGCCTAGATGTCTCCTGGGTGAGCTACTTATTTGTTCTTCTAGTAATCAGTTGATCTTTCTGTATTGTTTTGTTTTATTCCTGTCAGTATTTCTTTCAAGAAGTATCTTCTGTTCTTCTTGCCTCTCCAGTATGGTCTGCTTGTCCTTTCAAGTAGAAATTTCCCTTCAGAAGATTCTGGATGCTGTTCAGGATTCAAACTATGGTCTTGTGTAATGCAAAGGCTCCGCAGGAAGCCTCCTTCACTGGGCACATTGTACCCCTGATATTTCTGGCTATTCGTTTCTCTCCCCCTCCAGTGTCTATTTTATAGTGGTATGTCAGGAAAACCAAGATTCAAATGACAGCCAAGCAGCTTAATATTTTTCCCCCCTTTTCCCCATTCCAACTGTGTCTCAATTTCTGTATCCCAGAGCTCTGTTGTTCCAAGGTTGTGCATATATCGTTATTTTCCTCTGTCTTACTTCAACTTCACATTCATCCTATCATATTACATTTCATTGTAATGATTACAATCCCCTCCATGCATCATCAAATAACCAAAGGATACACCCCACAGGCCTGCCCCTCACCACCACCACCTCCCCTCCCCCAGCTGTCAGCAAACAGCTCCTCTCCCTCCCTGAGTCCCGTGTCACCACCCACTACATCTGTCCACACCATTATCTCTGTCTGCATGCCTGGCCTCACTGCCTCTCTGGGTAGGGTCACACTTTCCACTCTTCTCACTTGATGGTCCCAGGGACCTCCACTTTTGGGCTGCAAAATCAATCAATCTCCTCCTTTTGCCAGAAAAAAAAAAAAAATCTGCCTTTACATTTCTGACCCTCACTGTCAGTCCTGATGGCAGGTATTCACTGTTGGACCACAAGAGCCTGATTTCTTTTCGTTGGCCTGGTCCCAACAGATTGGAAATCAGTCAGTGGAGATTCTGCCTACCTCTGCCCCATCTGGAATTAGACTCCCTCTGGAAAGCTTGTAAGCTACTCACTTCTTGCCTTTATAGCTCCCTCCCCCCCCCCCCATTTTGGGTCTGGGCAATTTCCAGCTCTCCTCAAGGAATTCCAGTCAGTTATAGACTGAAGACGGGCTTACATGTTTTCTGTTGTGATGTTTCTGGCTGTCACTCCCCACCCCCTCAAGTGTCTATTTCACAATGGTAGGCAAGGAAAACCAAGATTCAAAAGACAGCCAAGCATCCTAACATTATTCACCTCTTTTCCCCTTTCAAGCCATACCTCTATCCCTGTACCCTGAAGCCTTGTTATTACAAGCTTGGGCATACGTCATCATTTACCTCTGTCTCACCTAGCCCATGCAAACCTACCCAACCGTTCTCCTGTCCTACTTGTTCTTCTTTTTCCCTCCCCCTTCTTGTGTATTGCCAGCCCCCTGCCCCCAGCACCCAGGCTCTCCTATGTTTATTCCTTATCCTGTGTTCTTCCTTCCCCTCCTCTCATTCCATAATTCCTGGTGATCAACAATTATATACATATATATTTTATTTTTCCTTTTGGATGGGTTCTTTTTATTAGTCTTTTACCTAATGGTCTTATGCAGTATTTCTCCTTTTGTGACTGACTAATTTCACTCAGCATAATGTCCTCAAGGTTCAACCATGTTATGCGGTGCCTTGCAGCTTCCTTGTTGTTCTTCAAGGTAGCATAGTATTCCATTGTGTGCACGTACGACAGTTTGCTTATCCATTCTTCAATTGATGGGCATTTTGTCTGTCTCCATTTTTTTGCTATGATAAAGAGTGCTGCTATGAACATTGGTGTGCATATATCTACTAGTGTTATGGCTCGTATTTCTTGTGGGTAAATACCAAGTAGAGGAATTGCTGGGTCATAAGGTATTTCTATTTCCAACCTTCTGAGGAAGCACCATATTGCTTTCCAGAGTGGTTGGACCATTTTGCATTTCCACCTACAATGTTGGCGGGTCCCAGTCTTTTCTTCATCCTTGTCAGCGTTTTTGTCCTCTGCTTTTTTTTTTTATCTTTGCTGCTATTGTTAATGTGAGATGATATCTCATTGTTGTTTTCATTTACATTTCTCTGATGGCTACTGATCGTGAACATTTTTTCATGTGTTTGTTGACTGCCCAGATCTCATCCTTGGTGAAGTGTCTGTTCACCAAGTCCTGTGCCCATTTTTTTTATTAGGTTGTCTTTTTCTTATAGTTTCCTATATATTTTAAAAATGACTTCCCATATCTGATGTGTCATTCCAAAAGATTTTTTCCCATTCTGCTAGTTCACTTTTTACTCTTTTGGTGAAGTCTTTTGATGAACATAGTTTTTTTAAAAAATTTTCAGTATGTCCCACTCATCTATTTTGTCTACTTTTGGTTGTGTACTTTTCAAAATGTTTGGTAGTCTATATATATCCTGAATTATCACCCTCACATTTGTCCCTATTTTTTCATTAATGACCATAATTTTGGTATTCACATTTACATCTTTAATCCATGCTGAGTTAGTTTTTATATAGGGCATGAGGTAAAGGTATTTTTTCATTCTTTTGCGTATCACTTTCCAGTTCTGCCAGCACCATTTGTTAAAGAGACTATCTCCTCCGCATGCAATATGCCTAGACACTTTGTCGAAATTCGTTCGGCTCTATGTAGATGGGTTAATTTCTGGATTCTCGATTCGCTTCCATTGATCAATGTATCTTTCATTGCACCAGTACCAGGCTGTTTTGACCACTGTGGCCATGTAGTAAATTTTGAAATCAGGAGTGAGAGACCTCCAACCTTCTTCTTATTAAGCAGTGTTTTGCTTATCATGGGTCTCTTTCCTTTCCATATAAAGTTAGCAATTGTCTTTTCCATCTTTTTGAAGAATGTAGTTGGAATCTGGATTGGGATTGCATTATATGTGTAAATTGCTTTGGGCAGTACTGACATTTTCACGATGTTGAGTCTTCCTATCCAGGAACATGGTATGTTCTTCCACTTCTGTAGGTCTCTTTTGGTTTCTTGTAGTAGTGCTTTGTAATTTTCTTTGTATAAGTCTTTTGTTTCTCTGGTTATATTTATTCCTAAATATTTCATCCTTTGGGCGAGGATTGTAAATGGTATTGTTTTCCTAATGTCTTTTTCAGCACTATTGTTGTTGCTGTAGAGAAATCCAACTGATATTTGTATGTTGATCTTTTACCCTGCCACTTTGCTGAATTTTCCAATGAAATCTAGTAGGTTTCTTTACTGAATCTTTGGGGTTTTCTATATATAAGATCATATTGTCTGCAAATAAAGAGAGTTTCACTTCCTCTTTGCCAATTTGGATGGCTTTAATTTCTCTATCTTGCCATATAGCTCTGGCTAAAACTTCCAGCACAATATTGAATAGGAGTGGTGACAAAGGGTATCCTTGTCTGGTTCCTGTTCACAGAGGGAAGGCTTTCAGTTTCTCTCTATTAGGAGTGAGGTAGGCTGTTGGTTTTTTATATATGCTCTTGATTATGTTGAGGAATTTCCCTTCAATTCCTAATTTGTTGAGTGTTTTTATCAGGAATGGATGTTGGATTTTGTTAAATGCATTTTCTGCATGAATTGATAGGATCATGTGGTTCTCTTCCTTTTTCTCGTGTATATAGTGGATTACGTTGATTGTTTTTCTAATGTTGAACCATCCTTGTATCACATTTATGAAACCCACATGGTCATGATGTATTTATTATCTTTTTAATGTGCTGCTGGATTCTGTTGGCTAGGAATTTGTTGAGAATTTTTATGTCCATGTTCATGAGGGATATTGATCTATAGTTTTCTTTTTTAGTGATGTCTTTTTCTGGCTTTGATATGAAGGTTATGTTTGCTTCATAAAAGTATTAGGGAGTTTTCCATCCTCTTCTATGTTCTGTAATAATTTGAGTAGAATTGGTGACAGTTCTTCCCTGAATGTTTGGTAGAACTCACCCATGAAACCATCTGAGCCTGGACTTCTATGGGTTTTTAAGCTTTCTACTTCGTTCTGAGTAAGTTTAGGTAGGCCATGTTTTTCTACAAATATATCCATCTCTTCTAGGTTTTCGAATTTGTTGAAGTACAACTCTTCATAGTATTTTGTTATTATGCTTTTGATTTCAGTTGGTTTTGTTATGACATCGCCGATTTGGTTTCTGATGCAAGTTATTTGTGTCCTCTGCCTCTTTTCTTTTGTCAGTTTTGCCAGTGGTTTGTCAATTTTATTAATCCTTTCAAAGAACCAGCTTCTTGTACTATTGATTCTTTTTACAGTTTTTCGATTTTCCATCTCATTTATTTCTGCTCTTACTTATGTTTATTATTTCCTTTTTTGGGGTGACTGTAGGTTCCCTCTGCTGGTCTGCTTCCAATTGTTGGAGGTGCTGCATTAATTTGTTAATTTTAGATCTTTCCTCTTTTTGGATGTGCGCATTTGTTGCAATATATTGTCCTCTCAGCAGTGCTTTCACCGTGTCCCAAAGATTTTGGTATGTTGTGTTTTCATTCTCATTTTATTTCTAGAACTTTGTGAATTCACGTTTAATTTCTTCTTTTACCCAGTCACTTTTCAGCAGGGTGCAGTTCAGTTTACATGAATTTGACTTTATTGCCTTGGACTTCTTATTGTTGATTTCTAATTTTATAGCATTGTGGTCTGAGAAGATGCTCTGTAGAATTTTGATATTTGAAAATTTATGGAGGCTTTCCTTGTGACATAACACCTGATCAATTCTGGAAAATGTTCCATGCGCACTGGAAAAGAATGTATATTGTGCTGTTGTTGGATTGAATGCTCTGAACACATCTATGAAGTCAAGTTTGTTGATTTTGTTGTTTAGTTCTTCTGTAACTTTGTCAAGTTTCTTTCTTGTTGTTCCGTCCCTTTTCAAAAGTGGTGTGTTAATGTCTCCCACTATAATTGTAGATTTATCTCTTTCTTCAGTTATAGTAAGATTTGCTTCATGTATCTTGGGGCTCTTTTCATTGGGAGCATAGATATTTATTATGGTTATGTCATCTTGCTCAAATGACCCTTTGATCATGAGAATAGTGTCCTTCTTTGTCTGTTATGCTTGTTTTAATCTTAAAGTTTACATTGTCAGAGATTAGTATTGCCACTCCTGCTTGTTTATTGTTGCAGTTAGCTTGGTAAAATTTTTTCCATCCTTTAACTTTTAGTCTGTTTTTGTCATTGTGTGTAAGGTGTGTCTCTTGCAGGCAGCATACTGATGGGTCTTGTTTTCTTATCCATTCTGCCACTCTGTGTCTCTTCACTGGTCACTCCATTGACATTCAATGTAATTATCAATAGGTATGAATTAATTGCTGCCCTTATGTTACTTTTTTGGAGGTGCTGTACGTTTTCTTCTGCATGTCTTCTTGTGTTGGGTTTGTGGGGTTTTATGTTATTTTTTTATCGGTTTCTTTTTAGTTTTCATGTTTGCTTGTTCTGCTTGGAAGATCATTTTCATGGTAAGTTGTGAAGTATTTACTTTCTTTGGGGTTACCTTATAGTCTACTAACTTTTTTCTCCCTTTAAGAGAATCCATTGTATCCTGTAATTTACCTGACATCCTCACCACCTGGATCTCTGTTGCTACGTTTGTCCCTTCTTTACATTTATATTATTTTGATCTTCGGTTGACCTCCCAGCTCCTATGAGTTCGTTGTTATAGTCTTGTTCTGTTCTGGACTCTGCTATCTGTTGACTGAGTTCCAGATGTTGTTGTCACGCCTGTCAATCTTTGGTTGTTGTCTATTTTTGTTGGTTTTCAGTTCATAGAACTCCCTTTAGAATGTTTTGAAGTGCTGGGTTGGTTTTGATAAAATCTCTCAGATTCTGTTTATTCTGGAATGTCTTTATCACAGCATTGTTTTTGATTGATAGTTTTGCTGGATAGACGATTCTTGGTTGGTAGTTTTTTTCTTGTAGGATTTTGTATATGTCTCCCCATTGCCTTCTTGCCTGCATGGTTTGTTCAGAATAGTCAGAGCTTAATCTAATTTGCTTGCTTTTATAAGTGACATTTTTCTTCTCCCTGGCCGCTTTTAGTATTCTCTCTTTGTCTTTGATTTTGGATAGCTTGATTATTACATTCCTTGGTGTCTTTCTTTGGGAGGTTTATTCTTCCTGGGGTATTTTTGCCTTCTTGAATGTTTATCTTCTCATCTTTCAAGATGTTAGGGAAATTTTCTTCCAGAAGCTCTTCAGCTATATCTTCTGTGGACTTGTGTGATTCTTCCTGTTCCAGAATGCCAATAATTCTTAAGTTTTTCCTCTTCATGTTATCCAGCATGAATCTTAGACTCTCTTCAGATTTTTTATCCATTTTTCAACTTGCTCTTCTATCTTAGCAGTATTGAGAGATTCATCTTCCAGCTAAATAGTTCTGGCTTCCATCTCTTCTATTCTGCTCCTTTCCCCTTTCATTGTATTGTGCATTTCTGGTATCTTATTTTTAATCATCTGGACATCTTTTTGCAGGTTTTGAATTGTTTCCAATGCTGTATCAATCTTATTTGATTGCTCTTATAGTACTTTCCTGTCTTCTTCCTTGTTTTCCTCCACCCCTTTTTGTAGCATTTGAATTTGTTTCCATAGCATTCTTCTGAATTCTTTCTCTGGCATGTCCAAAACCAGCTCTTCCTCTTCTAGAAAGCCCTTGTGGTCTCTAACTCATTTGTCTCAGCTACGCTTTTCTGTTTTTTGATATAGTTTGATATCATTTGGTGTTTCTTGTTCATCATTTCCAATAGTTATGTGTGTTTTGTTGTTGTTTTTTTAATGCTTAAGTGGATGTTTGTTGGTGTTTGTTATTAGGCTTACTGGGTATCTCCTTGTGAATATGATCAGGAGATAGGCTTCCCTTTTCACATGTAATGCTTAGCAGGTGTTTTTGGCTCTTGTTTCAGTGGTGGACTATTATGGGGTATGCTAATATCTTGGCTGTATAGCCATGATTGCTCTCTTCTTGAGTAAAGTAGGGAGAAAAAGCCTCCAGGAAATATGTGTGATCAAAAGGACCAAAAGCAGAAGTAATATAAATACATAGACAAATACCACCACTTTGGAACAGAAATAAAGCTGTGGTTGACTGTCCTGTGCTACACAGGCAGTGTGTGTGTAAGGTAGAGGCCTCTAGCAGTGGGTGAGGGTGTCTGCTCACTCAGGTCCCTCCTCTAGTCACTAGAGTAGAGGTGCGCAGGTAGATGTTGAGAAGTTAATGGGGGTAAGATTGTCCACTATTTTTGTCTCTGAAGGTCACTTAGGTGTCTGTGTGTGCACAGCGCAATTCTCGAGATGGTTGAGTCCTTTTATGTTGGGGTTTTACAGATTGTATTTTAAGGGTCCTGCACATGAAGTTCAGGTAGCGCAGCAGCCATGAATGGGGCCACGAACTGCAAAGTCAGCTGCTCAAAACCACCAGCCACTCCACAGGAGAAAAGAGGCGCTCCGCTCCCACAAAGACCCACAACCCCAGAACCCCCACACATGGTCGCCTTGAGTCAGAACTGACTCCAAGGAGCACAGGCCCCAAGGGTCTTGCACAAATCAATCATATGGCTGTGTCTCCGCGGCTGATGTTATTCGTGGCCACCAAGCTCCTTCTCTCTGTACCGTGGGGATGCTGTGGGGTCAGGGCTGTTTTTTGGGGGTGCACATCCACCCACCTGATCACGTCCTGCCTGAACAAAGAAGGTGCAACCCGGAAGATGTGGGAGAAATGTGTAGAGTCTCCTGCATCTCTTTTTGCAAGTGTCTCTGCGCCGCTTTTAGAGCCGGTTCACTGAGCCAGAATGGATGTAGCCCTGCCCTCTAAATTCGGCTAGGGCAGGGTGGCCACAGAGAGAGTCCGTCTCCAGATTCCTAAGTCACAGTATTTACCTTAATATTATGATTTTTTCACTTGTGAGTACATTAAACTAATGTCCTGGATCTTATGGTATATTGGGAGCTCTGGAGTTTTTCTGTGAGCGCTTCCTGTGTGAGATCCCAGTCCCTCCAGCATGGAGACTTCACTACCTGACTTTCTCTACTGACACCGAAACCAGAAGTCCTCTTCTTTGATTTCTTGACTGCTGCTTCTATGAGTGTTGATAGTTGATCCAAGAAGAATGAAGTCTTTGACAACTTCAAGCTTTTCTCCATTGATCTTCATCAGTAAATATTTTAAGTCCTTTTCACTTTCAGCAAACAAGGTTATATCATTTGCATATCACAGACTGTTAATGAGTCTTCCTCCAATCCTGATGCCACGTTTTTCTTCATATAACCCAGTGTTTTGTATTATTTGCTCAGCATACAGGCTGAATAAATATGGTGAAAGAATACAAGCCTGTCACACACCTCTCTTAATTTTAAACCATTCCGTGTATTCACGTTATGTTCAAATAACTGCCTCTTGTTAAGTGTCATCAAGTCAGTTCTGACTCATAGCGAACCCTGTATAGGCTTTCCAAGGAGCAACTGGTAGGTTTAAACAACCAGCTTTGTTGTTAGAAGTTCAGTGCTATAAATCTTTATGGGAACATTATAGTATTTAGTAATTTTCATTATGATAAGCATTGCACTGCTAGCCACAGCGTTGGCAGTTCAATCCCATCAGGTACTCCACAGGAGAATGATGAGACTAGCTGTTTCCTTAAAGATTTACAGCTAAGAAACCCTATACAGGGTCCCTATGAGATAGAACATTCCATGTCATCTAACAACAATAACAACAACAAAGCCTTCTATGTTCTCAGTTAGGTTAATGACTAGATATTTTAGAGGTTTTGTGGCTATTATAATAGGGTTATTTTCTCACCTTCTTTTTGGAATCGTCCTTGTTACTGTAAAGGAACCCAAATGGTTTTTGTATGTTGAATTTACATACCCTGCAGCATTGCTTAATTTTATTAGATTCCGCAATTTTATTGTGGAATCTTTAGTGATTTTTATGTAGAATATCATGTCATCTGCGTTTAAGGATAGTTTTACTTCTTTTATGATTTGGATATCTTTTTTTCTCTTTCTTTCATTATTGATATGGCTAGGACTTCCTGTCCAATATTGATTAAGATTGGTGATTATGGACATCTTTGTATCATTCCCATTCTCAAGATAAATGAGAATAATTTTAAGAGTAATGTTGGCTATTGGTTTTGCATATATGCCTTTTATTACGTTGAGAAATTTCTCTTCTATTCCTATTTTGCTAAGAGTTTTGATCAGCAAAGGATGTTGGATTTCATCAAATGCCTTTTCTGCCTCAATTCATATTATCATGTGGATCTTTTATTTTATTTATATAGTAAATTGTATTTATTCTTTTTCTAATTTTGAACCACAATTACATACCTGGTATTAATCCCACTAGAGTGTGGTACATGGTTTTATTGGTGTGCTTTTGAATTCTATTAATTTGTTGAAAATATTTACATCTATATTCATTAAGGATATTGTCCTGTAGTTTTCTTTTTGCTTGATGCCTGTCTCTGATTTTGATATTAGCATGATGAACCTGGCTTCATAAAATATGAGCATGAGTCAAAAATTATCCACACTCCAGTTATTTTAAAACTCCTGTCCAAGTCCATGACTGATGACAACATTGAGCGTGCACATGAAATGATTTCTGTCGAATAAATGGGTAACAGTGGATTATATGGCAAATTATTTGCAATACAGCCATGGTTCTGCCTATGAAATAATCCATGACAGAGTTAGGTTTCGAAAAGTTTTTGCAAGATAGGTACCATAAAAGCTCAGAAAAGAGCATAAACAGAAATGTTTGGACATCTGCAAACAAATTTTGGACCGATACTCAAAGGAAGGTAAATGTTTCTTTTAAAAAATCCTTACTAGTTATGAGATATGGGTTCATCACTACGAGCCTAAGAGTCAATGGCAGAGTATGGAACGGGAACATCTTCAATTTCCAGCCAAAAAAAAAGTTCAAAAGTCAGCCACCAGCTGGAAAATTGATGCTTGCAGTTTCTGGGATTCTCAAGGGCCAATACTGGAACACCATCAGGAAAAAAGTTAAACAATCAACAGTGCTTGCCACAGTGAGATGCTCACTGAAGAGCAAAGCCTAAACTTGGGATTAAACACAGAGGTCTGTTATCCAAGCGCACTGTGATGACAATGCACATCCATCCTCACAGTCTGCAAAAATTTCATTTTGAAATGTTAAAGCATCCACCCTATAGTCATGATTTTACTCCATCTGGCTTTTACTCATTGGGTCCACTGAAAGCAGCCCTTTGAGGACAAAGTCACCTCTGATGAAGAAGTGAAGACAGCAGGGTATTTGTGGCTCACAGCTCAGCCTAAAACATTTTTAAATAAGGGAATATGAAAGCTTGTTGACAGATGGACAAAGTGTATTGAAAAGCAAGGAGATTATGTCAAAAACGATGTATTTGTCTTTTCTAAATATTGATTAAAATAAATTCTACAGCCAGAGTGTGGATAATTTTTAACTCATCCTCGTGTGTTAAGGAATATTTCTGCCTTTTTAATGTTTTGAAAATTTGAGCAGAATTTTTCTGGAAGCTCCTCTCTGAAAGTTAAAATTCCTCAGTTAAATAATTTGGTCCTGGACTTTTTTGAGGCAGCTTTATTGTTTGTTTTTTCTAAATTTTTGTGGGATATATATATTATTGTAATCTGGGTTAAAATTTGTAGAGCAAATAGGATTTTCATTCAATGATTCTTACATATTTTGATTTCTGACATTGACTGCAATCCCCAAAATGTAACAACACACTCTTACCACTCCTTTCTGGTGTTTGCTGTTTCCATTTTTTCTTATTTCTTATCACTTCCTCCCTTGTAAGCTTCATTCCTGGATAAATGCTACCCTTTTAACCTTGTATGGTTGATTTATTTCTAAGGAATGTATATCACCCTATTGTTGTTTACCTTTACGCCTATAATTTGACTGAAAGTATCGCCACGGGGGTGAGTTCAGTTCCATCTAAAGAGTCCCTAAGAGCCATAGTCGTAGGGATTTCACCAGATTCTTATCAGTCTAGTAAGCCGGATCCTTTTTATAATTTTGGATTTTGTTCTACATTTTTCTCCTACTCTACCATGGCCTCCAATTGTGATCCCTTTCAGAGCTGTCAGTGGTAGTATACTGGCACCACGTCTGGTCTCAGGATCATGGAGGCTGGAATTCACGTGCTCCATTTGTCCTTTGGGCTAATATTTTGCTTGTGTTTTTTATTTTCTTCACTCTTCTTTTCTCCAGATGGGGTAGACCAATTGTTGCACCTTAGATGACCATACACACGCCTTTAAGATCCTAGTCAGTACTCAATTATTTTATGATATCTTTAATTTCTTCTTTTGTTATGGGTATGTTTAGATTTTCCACCTCTATTTAGTTAGTTTTAGAGTCCTGGTGTGGTGCTGTAGGATAAGCAGGACTAAAAAATTGAATCACAAGTGGCAGTTCAAATTCACTTCTCCTAAGTTTCATTACAGGAGTACTCATGTGGCACTGTGGGTTAATGTGCTAGACTGCAAAGTTGTTTTGAACTGCAAGGTTGGCAGTTCAAGTTCACCAATTGCTCCTTAGAAGTCCTATACAGAGTCACTGTGGGTCGGAACTGACTCTAAAGCACTTAACAACAATAACAAGTTCCAATAAAATGTCCTGGTGGCATAGTGTACAAAGTGTTGGGCTGCTAGCCACAAGGTCAGCAGTTTAAATCCACCAATTGTTCCTTGGGAGAAAAAGGAGACTTTCTACTCCCATAAAGATGTTCAGCCTGAGGACTAAGGTGCGCCTGACCCAAGCCATGGTATTTTCAAGAACCTCATATGCATGTGAAAGCTGGACAGTGAATAAGGAAGACCATAGAAGAATTGTTGCCTTTGAATTATGGTGTTGGAAGAGAATACTAAAAATGCCATGGGCTGCCAAAAGAACCAATAGATCTGTTTTGGAAGAAGTGCAGTCAGAGTGCTCCTTAGAGGCCAAGATGGCCTAACTTTGTCTCTCATACTTTGGACATATTGTCAGGAGGGAACAGTCACTGGAGAAGGACATCATGTTTGGTAAGTTGGAGGGTCAGAGAAAAAGAGGAAGACCCCCAACGAGATGGATTGGCCAGGTGGCAGCATTGATGGACTCAAGTGTGGCAACAGTAGTGAGGTTGGCCCAGGATCGGACATTGTTAAATTCTGCTGTGCATAGGGTTGCTATGAGTCGGTGCCAACTCAATGGCACCTAACAACAACAACATCAAAATGTTACTTGCATGTGATATTAATGATATTGTCTGATGATATCCATATTCCATTGGGACCAAATCTCTTTTGAATAGGCACCAATATGAATCTCTTACAATCATTTGGCCAGGTAGCTGTCTTCCCAATTTTTTGACATATGAGTGAGTGCCTCAAGTACTGCCTCACTTTGCTGAAATATTTCAATTTGTACTTCATCAATTCCCAAAGCCATGTTCTTTGTCAATGCTTTCAGTGTACCTTGGAATTCTTCCTTCAGTACCATTGGCATTTGATCATATGCTAGCTCTTGAAATGGTTGAACATCATCCTTTTTTTTTTTTATTAACAGTTGATTCCATGTATTCCTCTATCTCTTTTGATGTTTTCTGCATCATTCAGTATTTTGCCCATTGTTGTTGTTGTTAAGTGCCTTGAAGTCAGTTCCAACTCATTGTGACCCTGTATAGGATTTCCAAGGAGCAGCTGGTAGGTTCAAATTGCTGACCTTGTGCTTAAAATCCTTTAATATTGTAAATAGAGACTTGAATTTTCTCTCCAGTTCTTTCAACCTGAGAAATTCTTCCTTTTTAGTTTTCTAATTCCAGGTTTCAGCAATAACTGACTTTGTCTTCTCAAGCTGCCCTTTACAATTTTCTCTTCAGCTCTTTTACTTCCTCATTTATTTCATTTACTTTAGCCTCACTATGCTTGAGAGCTAGTTTCAGAGTCTCTTCTGACATTCATTTTGATCTTTTCCTTCTTGTCACTTAATGACTTTTTTTTTTTTTTTTTTCTTTCCTATAACATGGTCTTGATGTTATCCCAAAACTCTTCTGGTCTTACCTTATTAATGTTTAATGCATCAATCTTCTCTTGAGATGATTTTTAAATTCAGGGGGATATGTTCAAGACAAATTTTAACTTTTGTTGACTTGATTTGCTTCAGTTTCACCTGAACTTACATATGAGCAGTTGATGGTCTATTCCACATTCTGTCCCTGGGCTTGTTTTAAGCTGATGATTCTGAGCTTTTCCACTGTCTCTTTCCACAGATGTAGTCAGTTAGATTCCTGTATATGCCATCTGGTGAGGTCCATGTGTATAGTGTCTTTTATGTTGTTTAAAAAAGGTATTTGCAGTGAAGAAGTCATTCGTATTGCAAAATTATATCATGTGATCTCCAGAATATTTCTTTCACCAAGGCCATTTTTCAAAAGCCTGATCCTTCCTCTTTGTTTCCAGCCTTTGCATTCCAGTATCCAGTAATTATCAATACATAGTGATTGCATGTTTGATCAGTTTCAAACTGAAGAAGTTGGTAAAATTCTTCAATGTCATCATTACTGACTTTGTAGAGTGTAAATTTGAATAATATTAACTGGTCTTCCTTGTAGGCATGCGGATATTATGCTTTCTCAAGATAGCATTATAGTTCGTGACAGATCTTGAAATGTTCTTTTTGATGTTGAATGTGATGCCATTCCATTTCAATTTGTCTTTTCTGGTATAGTTAACGATAGTCTGGCATAGTCATATTCAAAATGGCTAATACCAGTCCATTTCAGCTCCTAAATCCTAGGATATGAATCTTTATGTATTCCATTTCATTTTTGACAGCTTCTAATTTTCCTAGTTTCATACTTTATACATTCTATGTTCCGAGTATTAATAGATTTTTACAGCTGTTTCTCCTTATTTTGAGTTGTGCCCCACGAACAAATGAAGGTCCTGATAGCTTTACTCCATTGGCATCATCATGGTCAACTCCACTTTGATCGGGTTGTTCTTCCCCAATCATATTTTGAGTTACTTCCAACATGAGGGGCTCATATTACAGCACTATATCTGACACTATTCTGGTGCTCTTCATTATATTTCAACATTCAATGTTCTAGTACTGTCTGACAGAGTTCCACTGCTATTCATAAGGTTTTCAGTTGCTAAACACTCAGAAGTTGTCTACCTCTTCTTCCTAGTCTGTCTAAGTCTGGAAACTTAGCTGAAATCTCTCCACCATGGGTATACCATGTTGGTAAATAAAATACCAGTGGCATAGCTTCCATTATCACAGCAACACACCAGCCACCACAGTACAACAAACTTGACAGATGAGTGGTGGTATTTATTAATTGCTGCTTCCATGAGTATTTATTATGTAAAATGTAGTCTTTGACAACTCAATATTTTCTCCATTTAACATGATGTAATTTATTGGCCCAGTTGTGAGAATTTTCATTTTCTTTATATTGAGATGCAGTCTGTACTAAAGGCTGTAGTCATTGATCTTTATCTGTAAGTATTTCAAGTCAAGTTTACTTTCATCAAGCAAGGTTGTGTCTTCTGTGTACCAATAGTTATTAATGATTCTTCATCCAATCGTCATACCATGATGTTCATATAATCCAGATCCTTGGATTATATGCTCTGGATACAGATGGAGTAAGTGTGGTGAAATGATTCATCCCTGGTACACACCTCTCCTGACTTTAAACTCTCCAGTATCCCATTGTTCTGTTTCTGAGAACTGACTTGTTTGATTTACAGCTTCTTCGTGAGCAAAATGAAGTATTCTGGAATACCTGTATTTTGGAATATTAACCAGAATTTGTTATAATCCACTCAGTCTAATTCCTTTATTTAGTCATTAAGGCACGTATAAACATCTGTCTTTTATTCTCCGCTTTCAGCCATGATATCCCTTGTTCCATGTCTTCTGAATCCTGCTTGAATTTCTGACATCTTCCTGTAGATGTACTGCTGCAATAATTTTTTAATTATCTTCAGAAAAATTTTACTTGCATGTTATATAAATGATATTGTTTGATGTTTTCTGCATTTTACTGGGTCTCCTTTCTTTGGAATGGACAAAAATATGTATCCTTTTCAAGTGTTTGTCCAGGTTATTTGTCTTCCAAATTTCTTGACACAGATGAGTGAACACTTCCAGTGCTGCATCAGTTTGTTGAAACGTTTCAGGTTGTATACTGTTAATTTCTGGAGCCTTCTTTATCACCAGTGCCTTCAGTGCTGCTTGGACTTCTTCCTCCAATACCATCAGTTCCTGAACATATGCTACCCTTTGAGATGGTTGAACATTACCAATTATTTTTGGTTTGGTGTATTTCCATCTTCTTTTGATAATTTCTGCATCATTCAATATTTTGCCCATAGACACCATTGTTGCAATTTTGAGGCTTTAAATTTTTCTTCAGTTCTTTCAATTTGAGAAATGTTCTTCCCCTTTATGTTGTCTAACTTAAGGTGTTTGTACATTTCATTATAATAATTGGATTTTGTCTTCTCGAGCTGCCCTTAGAAATTATCCCTTAAGTTCTTTTGTTACATGATTTATACTAGTTGCTTTAGCTTTTCTGTGTTCAAGAGGAAGTTTTAGAGACTCTTTTGCCATCCACTTTGGTCTTTTTTTTTTTTTTTTTTTTTTTTTTAAATACCTTTTGCTTTCTTCGTATATGATGTTCTTGATGTTATCCCAAAATTCTTTTGGTCTTTAGTCATTAGTATCTAGTGTATGCAATCTTATTCTTGAAATAGTCTCTACATTTTAGTGGGATAAACACAAGTTCATATTTTGGCTCTTGTCAACTTAATTTTCTTCAGCTTCAGCCTGAAGTTTCATATGAGCAATTGATGGTCTGTTCCATAGTTGGCCGCTGGCCTTATTTTGGTTGATGATACCCATCATCTCTTCTTACAGATGTAGTCAGTTTAATTCCTGTCTATTCCATCAGGTGAGGGCCAGGTGAAAAAAAGTATTTGCAGTAAATAAATCAGTTCTCTTGAAAAATTCTATCATGCAATTTTCAACATTGTTTGTGTCACTGGGGCCTATTTTCCAACTACTGATCCTTCTTTTTGTTTTCCAACTTTTTTATTCCAGTCACCAATAATTATCAATACATATTGATTGCATGTGTGATCAGTTTCCAACTGAAAAGGTTAATAGAATTCTTCAATTTTATCATCATTTTCTTTAGTAGTTTGTCTGTAAGTTTGAATAATAATGGTATTCTAGTATTCCTTGTTGCTTGCTGAAAGTGAAGAGGACTTGAAACATTTACTTATGAAGATCAAAGAGCACAGTCTTCGATATGGATTACATCTCAATGTCAAGAAAACAAAAATCCTCACCACTGGACCAATAAACAACATTCTTATCAATGGAGAAAAGATTGAAGTTGTCAAGGACTTCATTCTTCTTGGATCAACTATCAACACTCACGGAAGCAGCAGTCAAGAGATCAGATGACGTATTGTATTCGGCAAATCTGCTGCACAGGAACTTTTTAAAGTATTGAAGAGCAGAGATGTCAGCTTGAGGACTAAGGTGCGCCTGACCCAGGCCATGGTGTTTTCAATATCCTCATATGGATGCGAAAGCTGAACAGTGAATAAGGAAGATCATAGAAGAATTGATGCCTTTGAGTTGTGGTGTTGGAGGAGAATACTGAAAGTGCCATGGACTGCCAAAAGAACCAATAGATCTGTTTTGGAAGAAGTGCAGCCAGAGTGCTCCTTGAAGGCCAGGATGGCTAAGCTTCGTCTCTCATACTTTGGACATATTGTCCGGAGGAAACAGTCACTGGAGAAGGATGTCATGCTGGGTAAGGTGGAGGGTCAGAGAAAAAGAGTAAGACCCCTAACGAGATGGATCAGCCAGGTGGCATCATTGATGGACTCAAGCGTGGCAGCGGTAGTGAGGTTGGCCCAGGATCAGAGACTGTTTTGTTCTGCTGTGCATGGGGTTGCTATGAGTCGGTTCCGACTCGATGGCACCTGACAACAACAACAGTGTTCCTTGTTGGTGTACAGATATTATTCTATCACAGACAGCATTATACTTCAAGATAAATCTTAAAATGTCCTTTTTGACTATGAATGTGATGTCTTTCCTCTTTAGTTTGTTGTTCCTGGCATAGTAAATGATAGTCTGCTTGAAAATGTCCAATACTAGTCAATTTCAGCTCACTATTGCCCAAGATATTAACCTTTATGTGTTCTATTTTATTATTTGCCAACTTCCAATTTTCCTAGTTTCCTACTTCATACTTCCTCTGTTGCAGTCATTAATGGATATTGCATCAGTTTCTTATTATTTTGAGTTGTCACACATGAGCAAATGAAACTATAAAAAGGCACTTTTAGCCATAACATGGGTAAAATAAGTGTATTTGCAGTTACATTAGGATCCCCGATACTAAAATGCATAAGAACTCAGCTGCTAACTGCAAGGCCAGCAATTTGAATCCACATGTGGCTCCGTGGGAGAAGGGAATTGGCGGTATGCTCCCATACAGCATAGATATTCTGCTCTGTCCTTTACTGTTGCAATTATTTTGAAATGAAACAAGTGACAAACAACAACAATTACTTTGATGGAAAGTTTATGATGCTCTGACCACTGCTGTGCTATCAGCCAGCTGCTAATAACATTAGTTTTGTTTTCCTTTTATTTATATTTCATATACAAATATTATTAACTGGATTAACCTCCTGTAACCCTCCCTAGTGTCTGTATGCACATACCTTTACAGCTAGGGACTCAGGTACCTAGTGAAATTCTATAACTCCTTTTTTCTTATAACCAGTAGTACATTCTAGGATAAATTTTGATACTTTATATTTTCCTCTTCCTTTGCTAGCAACATTCTTGTTTTACTGATTTGTTGTCTTTTGGTTTTTAAAATTATAAATAAGCATTTACTATATTTTGAAAATCTGTTTCAGGATTTTCTTTTAGTAGTTAACTATGCAGAGTATGGGTTTTGTTTTTCTTAAATGTTGCTCAATAAAACAGATTTCAAAGCTATTGTTGCTTTCACATTTTGAGAAAGTATGTAATGATAAATTTTATTATAAGCTTTACTGACATATAGTGCATATATATATATATATATATATATATATATACATATATTTCATTTTGATTTAGGATTTACTTTCCCATATGCTTCATATGGATCCACATTTGCGGTACACTACAGAACAAGTATTAAAACACTCATGGATAACCCACAGGGACAAATTGTCAGGTGATCTGCCAAATAGAAACGATGTGTCACATATCATTAAGGTAAAACTATCAAACATACTTTCATGTGTCATGTAGTATAAATCTATTGCATGTCTTTCATTAAGAACACTTTGATAGTTACTTTAAAGTATCTTTGTTTCTTAGAGTGGATTTATAGATTTTTTGGTTTGGGTTTGCTTCTCAATAACAGTCATGGATTTTTAGCTTTTTTCTACTGCCTAAAATGTTAGTGTTATATTTTGTTTGTTTAATTTAGGGTGCATAGTTATTGAAATATCTATTTAGATACTAATGAGATATTCGTTCATCAAAGGAACATCAGTGTTCAGATTGATTTTACTCAGTCATTTTCCAGGGAAAAGGTTTTGTTATAATTAAATAGCTCATGATAAAATGTGGAAGTTTTGTTTGTTTGCTGCAGAGATTTTATTTCAAATTGTAATTTTTTTCTCATTATTTTAGGGAGTGGTAGTTGCTACGTATTCTGCTCTGAGTCACAAGACCTTTCAACCAGTACTAGAACCTGTTGCTGCTTCAAGTTTAGCTCAACGACGGAACATGAAAAAGCGAACATCAACTGGGCTGTAAGATTTTCAGTGATTCTCAGCCAGACTGGATGAAGATAAAATTAAATATGTGACTTTTTGTTTAAATGTTTACCAAAAGCATATTTTTCAGCTACAGTACTTGAATATTCTGTGTAACCCCTGTATTGAGGGAAGTAGGACTGAAAAAAACAACAACACATACACATGTCCACAGTATTCATATGTTATTGTTTTGCAGTAATGTCCAAGTGTTAACATATAATTGGTATATTCAAAAAGGTTCCAACAACTTCTATGCACACTAACTTCTAAAATTATTTTCAAATGAAGATACCGTAATAGCTTTTCTGGTTTCATACAATAATGGTTAGGGTGAGTCATTACCAACAGTCAACATGCATATATAATTGTATAATGCCAAGCAATGTTAGTATTTTTAAACATGAGATCCCGATGGATAGGCTTAAAAAAAAAAAAAAAAAACTAGCAAAATAGTGTTAGAAGCTTGTTATTGTGCACAATTAATAGACTCTATTCACTTAACTCTATTCACTTAACCTGATAGGGTTATGCATTGGGTGGCAAACAGCAAGATCAGCAGTTCCAATCTACTACCACTTTGTGGGAGAAAGATGAGACTTTTTGCTCCCATAAATATTTACATCCTCTGAAACCGTATACAGGTCACTGTGAGTTGGAAGTGACTTGACAGCCTACCAACACCAGGTACTAAACTATGGCTATAATAATAGTTCATTGTCAGAGAAAAACACATTTGTTCTTATATATAAACTCCTGATATGCTTGGTGCCAATATTTTACAGAATAAATCAGAAATAGTGCAAAGAGGCTTCAAAAAGTTCATGGAAAAAATCCATTATCTTTTAATTCCCTTTTCCACAAATTTTTTGAAGTCCCTCATATATGCAGAGAGACCTGTACATTTCATGGAAATGGCCTCATCTAGATATAACATAATAATGCATCTGTAAATTTTACCCCTTATGGAGTTGTATCGAAGGAGGATTTTTTTTTTTTTAACCCAAAGGCTTCATATTGATGCTGCCATCTACCAAATAAGTTATGATGAAGCCTTTGTAAATAAAGTACATCGTGTTAATACTACATTGGTATAATGTAAGCTTTCAAGTTAACCAGTGGGATTTAAACCACCTTTTCCCTTTATAATGAACCATATTGTTTTTCTGATTTCCACTTATTGTGAATTACAGTGTATTATGTTATTCTGCCATGAATCTTTTGCTAATATAGTTGAAATTTTACTGTAGTGTATTTGTGTGCTTAACACACATGATATAGTATAATACATTTCAGTAAATTTAGATAATGCTACATAATCTGCATAATCAAAGTAAACTAGCACTTATAAGAAAGTATACTAAAATTTTAAATCGAAAGTATTATTAATGCTCTGCATAAAACGAGCATAAAAATCATACAAAGGATCTGGTAAAATTGGTCTTATCCTTGAATTTATGATTCAGAAGCACTCTGTAGTATGCATTATTTTCTTTAAAAATCTTTTCATCTATTGATGGAAATACCATTATTACAGTTGGCAGAAAGAACTCATGTATATAAACTGGAGGATACCACAGTTTTGATAAGTGAATATAAGTAAACTACTTGTATGTTATTAAGTGTCCTGTTTGCTGTATGTTTTATTTTGCTTAGTTCAGAGAGTTTATTACTGAGTGCTGAAGTATTTGTTTTTGGGTTGGGAGACATGTAACCTTGATATTTAATAAAATAAGATATACATAATGTCTTTATAATGTAAGTGATATATACCCCATACACACAGATCTATTTTTTGGGTGTAATATGTAAATCTATGTATTCTTATTTTGAGGTGCTTGAAAGACATTAAAGAACTAATCTAAAGCTACTTGGAAAACATTACTTAAAAAAAGTTCCATTGATTTACTATCTTGTGAGTTTTTATGTCCTCATTTGGCTTTTTCTTTCCTCATTTTGCTCTATTTACTGTAAGTACTTGCATTTAACAACTGTATCCATATACTCTGGCTTTTTTTTTTTTTTCTATCATTAGCTTGTTTGTGCTGCTATGCCTTATTCTAATCAGAATTGGTAAAAACAAACTCAGAAATATTTTGATGTTGAAAGTTGCCAAACAGATGCTATTTACATATATGCTTTTCTAGTAGTAAAATTAAGGTAAATGAAGTTAGGAAATTAAATGAAAATGACCACAAAATAATTTCCAAACTTTATATTATCAATGAGTTTGTTTTTAAAGTAGATTCACTTAATTAATTTTCAGCTGACTTGCTCAGAACGGTCATGCCATATAATCCTATCACGAAAGGAACACACTCAGAATTGAATGGTGAACAGTATGATTTCTTATCACCCAATGAGAAATGATAATATTTAAAGATACTCAGAAGTGCTAATGGATTTACCCAATAATTGTGTTAGCATTTTCTGCTTAAAAATCCATAAATTCTAGCTTGACAATAGTAGCAAAGGGGTAACCTTGTTATAAGGGAGAACCTCAAGCTATTCCCTTATTTTGTTGAACCCAGGTAGGAATGGGGGTGCATATGCATGTTTATTTTGTCTAGAATCTTATAGCCACAAATATAGTTTTGAATGGTACGTACACAGTTGGATGGGACTTCTCTAAATGTTTAATTATTACATGCAAATCCTTTTTTATAAGATTTTGGGGTACTTGATGTTTAATAGATTCATACATGATTTTGAATTGCTTTTCTTTCTAATTAAGGTTCTTGGTAATATTTTATCATAGCACAATGTGGAGTTTTTATTATTATGGAAGAAAGAAGGTATGAACTTATTTTCCTTAGAAAACATCAGGTTTGCTCTGATAAACAATCTGTGTCCTAAAGCACATTTTACTATGAATAAACTCAGGAAATTATTAGCAAGAAAATAAGAATGTACAACTGGTGATAACATTGTGGAAAAACAAGTAACAGTGGTTTTGCTTCCTCATGAAGAGCAAATTTTAACCTCTTTTGTTAGACTCAGAAATGCCTAACCATTTATTTATTAACATTGGTACTTAATTATAATAAACCATTTTAATAGCACCTCAATGTAGCTCAAAGGGATTTCATGTTCAGGCAACCCACAAACTTAAAAACAGACTATTTGTATTCATAATGTGTCTTCCTAATGAAACATTTGTTGTTGTTGTGTGCCATCGAGTCGGTTCCGACCCATAGCGACCCTGTATAGGGTTTCCGAGGGTGTAAATCTTTACGGGAGTAGAAAGCCTCATCTTTCTCCCGCGGAGCGGCTGGTAGTTTCGAACCGCTGACCTTAAGGTTCGCAGCCCGATTCGTAACCACTACAATACTGAAATAATATTGCCCACAGAAACTTATTTATGCTAATTAAGTATAAAGGGGCTTCAAAAAGTTCATAGAAAAATTCCATTATCTTTTAATTCCATTGGTCTAGGAAGTTTTTTAAGATCCTGCATTATATTCCCTGAGAGTAGAGGGCATTCATAAATGAAGAAAAAGAACTGCTTGCCTCAGCCATTGGTGGTCAAGAAAACTATAGCCACCAGTCAGTTTATCTTTGGGAATCTCTACATTGTCTTTCTTCTGGCTTTCCAGTCCCCTCATGCTGACCTATGTAAGCACTTCACATTGGCACTCCATTCAGTCTCAGGCTTACTCTATCCCCAGAAAGAGTCTATGCTCCAGAAGGACCAACACTATCTGCCCCTTCCCAGAGACAGAACTTCCATTCTCATAGCAGCTGTTTTCAGCTAAAAGGGTAAAAGGAAAGATTTACATTTTTGCCAGTGGCTAATTGAAGTCCTGGTGTAGTGCTGTAGGTAAATGCGCCAGATTGCAAAGCCAATTGAACTGTAAGGTCGGCAATTCAAGCTCCATTTGCTCCTTGGAAACCCTATACAGTGTTGCTATGGTTGGAATTGACTCGACAGCACTTAACAACAACAACAATAGGTAATTTTCTTCCCCTCCCCCCAATGAACATGCTTATCAATTTAAATGAGTTTCTAGTTGCTTGAGTTTCAGGCAATGTAACCAAATTAAGAATAATTTTAAATTCAATTATCAGGGCAGATATTTTAGGGCAAAAAAAACTTAGAAAATATGCCCCAGGATAAAGTTGTCCAATAAAATTTATTTTTTGTACAATTCTGTCCTCTTCTCAATCTACATTTCTTCTTAAATTTCTAAGCTTTCATCATACTGAACTTCTGCGACAAAATGGTAGTATATTCTTTTAAAGCCCATATTTATCTCTTATTCCTCATAATATACACCCTGTAACAAGGAGTTTTATCTTGAGCCCTGATTTCTGTTGTATACATAGATAAACAAGACCACGAGAATATTGAATGCACACTGTCAGTAGTCTGTCTCCATATCTTTTTTCTAGATTTCAGGATAGAGACTCCATTTATCACAATTTTGTTTTGTTTTTGCAAGAATGCAAGCAATATTAAGTATAGCTTGGCCTACTGCAATTAAACTGTTTTAGGATCATTTAGAACATATCAAAGCTTATTCAGGAATTTTTGGTATGTGTTTCAAGATCAGTGATTGCTAAAATTGACTATACTAGTAGCTATCTGCCTTCCTGTGCACACTTTTCCCCTACAAATAGTATACTTTTATAGATGCACTAATGGATGAAAACCATCTAAATTAAATAAAATTAGAATGCATGATGATCACCTAAACTTTTAATTTGGTTACTATGCATCGGGGAATAATATATAAAGGTTGTTAAGTGCTGTCAAGTAGATTCCGACTCATAGTGACCTTGCATAGAGTTTTTGAGGCTCTAAATCTTTAGTGGATTAGAAAGCCTCATCTTTGTTTCATGGAGCAACTGGTGAGATCAAACTGTTGACCTTGTGGTTCACAGTCCAAATCCACCGCACACCTGCATAAATGTATGATGATGGTGGTGTGCCGTAGTCGATTCTCAAACCCTGCATAGGGTTTCCAAGGCTATAAATCTTTATGGGAACAGAAAGCCTCATCTTTCTACTGTGGAACTGCTGGTAGTTTCGAACTGCTGACCGTGAGGTTAGCAGCCCTACTCATAACCACTACACTACCAGAACTCCTTGCATAAGGTATAATAACTTAAATTAGAGACAAGTTTCTTTGAAATATAGAAAAATACAAAGGCATAAAAACAAGCTGTTAGAATACAGAAATTCAATTTTGCTAATGTTGTATTTAGTTACCTCTGTTACTGACCAGCAGAAAACTTAAATGCTTAGAAATAAATATTCACATTAAAAACCTTGAAAAATATAGCTTCTTTAGATGTCTGTTTTGCATTCATTCTAGTTGTCTGATTATGTGAGTTAATTTACAATTTAAAAGATTATAAACATCGAATTTTATGTACGACATGTTCTAGAGAATGTGCTAAGTGCATTAGTTTCTTAATAAATTGTCTTAATGTGACAAAATAGAATTTTTTTTTCTTATATATGAGTCAGAATTGACTCAATGGCAGTGGGCAGTGGGTTTTTTGGGGGTTATTAACTAATTTTGGTCAGGTCACAATTAATTTAAATATCTTATTTCTATTTTCAAATGTGCTTCCTCTGAAATTGATACCACTTCCAGAAAAAAAAAATGTATTTTGTTTAATGATAAAAGTATTTTTAGCATCAAGAAAGCAGTCTAGCAAGAAACATTCATTTACACTATTATACATGAAACCTTAACTATACATCCAAATGCCACATAGATTAGAAATGAGAATATATCTTGCATTAAATTCCAAAGTACAGAAAAAAAGGAGAAATATGTTTTTATTTGATTTTTTTTTTACTTAACAGTAAATGGTGGTGTCTGTCATGAATGACATAGGCTTTATGCAGAGAGAGCATGGTATGCTACTGCCATATTAAAAGTGTTTTGCCTACACTTACCAAGCACTTTGGAATTTCTAAACTTAATTTCTGGTATAAAATGTATTTACAGCATTTTATTGCACTTATCTAGACAAATGGTGTTAAATGATGTTTTCTTTCTCTGACAAGATTGTGGATTTTATACAATCATTTATACATGTTTTCTTTACATCACCTCTTCTTTTGACGTTAAATGTTCATTGTAGTACATTTTTCGTTATGTGAAACATAATCTAATAGTGCATTTTGTAGTGTTTTTATTCCCTTACAGTACTGCTAAAGAAATGGCTATTACTTTGAATTTACAACATGCCAAAGATGACATAGAAATTATATTTATTTTTGTTCTTGTTAATACTCTGTGAACAACAATTATCAAGATATGTTAATAAATGGCATTTTCTGGGTACTAAATAAAAAGGCTTCAACTTTCTAACTTTACAATTGATCTTGATTGATCATTTATTGATATAAAAATGTGTGTCTGCCTTTATGAAATATGTATGGAAGCTGCTATACAGTCTTCAGAAGTTAATTTTAAAAGTGCTTCAGGATATTATCCATATACTTTGGTATTTCCTCAATTATAACATTTTTCCCACTTTAAGACTACTCTTTAATGTTCTTGTATGTCGAAAACGTGGATGAAGTCTTACATTAATTGTAAGAAATTTTATGAAAATCACATGTCTGCATTCAACTCCAAAACAGCACAATACACATTCTTTTCCAGTGCACATGAAACATTCTCCAGAATAGACCATGTCTTAGGCCACAAAACAAATCTCCATAAATTTACAAATATCAAATTCTAAAAAACATCTTCTCAGACCACAATGCTATAAAATAAAAAATCAACAATAAGAAGGCCAAGGAAATAAAGTCAAATATATGGAAACTGAATAACACCCTGTTGAAAAGCAACTGGGTAGTAGAATAAATTAAATGTGAATTTACAACTTTTCTTGAAACAAATGAGAATGAAAACACAACATTCCAAAATCCTTGGGACACAGTGAAAGTGGTGCTGAGAGGACATTTCATTGTAACAAACACACAAATTAAAAAAGAATAAAGAACCAAAATTGATACGTTAACACAGTATCTCCAATAATTAGAAACAGACCTACTGCTACCAAAAGAAAAGAAATAATAAAGATTAGAGCAGAAATAAATGAGATAGAAAACAGAAAAACTATAGAAAAAATCAATAGGACAAGAAGCTGGTTCTTTGAAAGGATTAACAAAATCGACAGACCACTGGCAAGCATAACAAAAGAAAAGAGGGAGAAGACACAAATAACGCGCATTAGAAACCACATGGGCGATGTCACAACAGAACCAAAAGAAATCAAAATGATAATAACAGAATACTATGAAGAGTTGTACTCCAACACATTTGAAAACTTAGAAGAGATGGATACATTTTTAGATAAACATGACCTAACTAAACTTACACACAGTGAAGTAGAAAACCTGAACAGACCCATAACAAAAGAAGAAATAGATCAGATCATCAAAAAACTCCCAACCAAAAATAATCTAGGCCAAGATGGCTTCACGTCTGTGTTCTACCAAGCATTCAGGGAAGAGCTGTTGCCAATTCTACTCATATTATTCCAGAAGATAGAGGAGGATGGAAAACTTCCTACTACATTTTATGAAGCAAGTATAACCCTCATACCAAAACCAGGAAAGGACGTCACTAAGAAAGAAAATTATAGATTAATATCCCTCATGAACATAGATGCAAAAATTATCAACAAAATCTTAGCCAACAGAATCCATAAACACATCAAAAAGATAATACATCATGATCAAGTGGGATTCATATCAGCTATGCAAGGATGGTCCAACATTAGAAAAACGATCAATGTTATCCACTATATAAATAAGAAAAAAGAAAAGAACCACATGATCATATTGATTGATACTGAAAAGGCATTGGAAAAAATCCAACATCCATTCTTGATAAAAACACTCAACAAAGTAGGAATTGAAGGGAAATTACTCAACATAATCAAGAACATATATACCAAACCAATAACCTACATTACTTTCAATGGAGAGAAACTGAAAGCCTTCCCTCTGCGAATGGGAACCAGACAAGGATGCCCTTTGCCACCACTCCTATTCAATAATGTGCTGGAAGTCTTAGCAAGAGTTATACGGCAAGGCAGGAAAGGCAAAGAGAAAGTAAAACTCTCTATATTTGCAGATGATATACTCCTATAGGTAGAAAACTCCAAAGACTCAGTAAAAAAGCTATTAGACCTCATAGGAAGATTCAGCAAAGTGGCAGGGTATAAGATCAACATACAAAAATCAGTTGGATTCCTCTATACCAACAACAGCAGCATTGAAAAGGGCATTAGGAAAGCAATACCATTTACAATAGCCACCCAAAGGATGAAATATCTAGGAGAAAATGTAACATGAGAAACAAAGAACTTATACAAAGAAAACTACAAAACACTACTACAAGAAACCAAAAGAGACCTACAAAAATGGAAGAATGTACCATGCTCCTGGATAGGAAGACTTAAC
>NW_006408685.1:7288580-7290179 GCF_000296735.1 Chrysochloris asiatica
CCTACAAAAATGGAAGAATGTACCATGCTCCTGGATAGGAAGACTTAACATTGTGAAAATATCAATACTTCCCCAAGCAATTTACACATATAATGCAATCACAATCCAAATTCCAACAATATTCTTCAAAGAGATAGAAAAAACAATTCCAAACTCTATATGGCAAGAAAAGAGACCCAGGATAAACAAAGCACTACTTACGAAGAAGAATAAGGTTGGAGGTCTCTCATTCTCCTACTTCAAAATTTACTACAAGTCTTAAGTGGTCAAAACAGCTTGGTACTGGTACAATGAAAGATACATAGATCACTGGAACAGAATCGAGAATCCAGAAATTAATTCATCTACATACAGCCAACTGATTTTTGACAAAATACCTAAATATATGGCACTAGGAGGTGATAGTCTATTGAACAGATGGTGCTGGCAGAACTAGAAAGCGATATGCAAAAGACTGAAACAAGACCTTCACCTCACACCTTATATAAATAACAACTCTGCATGGATTAAACACTTAAATGTGAATCCCAAAATTATGAAGGCCATCAATAAAAAATAAGGACAAATGTGAGGGCATTAATTCAGGGAATACACAGACTAACAAGCATTTGAAAAGTACCCAAACAAAAGTAGACAAAATAGATGAGTGGAACATTTCAAAATTAAAAACTTGTGTGCATCAAAAGACTTCACCAAAAGAGTAAAAAGGGAACCCACAGAATGGGAAAAAAATATTTTGTAAAGACACATCAGACAAAGGACTTATTTCTAAAATATATTGGAAACTACAACACCGCTACAAGAAAAGGACAGATAACCCAGTTAAAAAATGCGCACAGGACATGAACAGACACTTCACCAAGGAGCAGATCTGGGCAGCCAACAAACATATGAAGAAATGTTTACAATCACTAACCATTAGAGAGATGCAAACCAAAACAGCAATGAGATATCATCTCACACCAGCAATAACAGCAAAGATCAAAAAGAAGAGGACAATAAATGCTGGCAAGTATGTGGAGAAAATAAGATGGTCCTGCATTGCTGGTGGGACTACAAAATGTTCCAACCGCTCTGTACAGCAATGGATGGAAAAAAATATGCCAAGCTAATTGCAATAAAAAGTGAGCAGTTGTTATCAATACTATTCTCTGATTAAATAAACTTTAAAGCGAAAATCAGCATAATAGATAAAGATGGACATTGTCCATTGATTAAAGGGTCAATTGAACAAAATGATATAACCATAATAAATATCTATGCTCCCAAAAAAGGTGCTCCAATAAATATATATGTGTATATATTCGAATAGATTTGAGGAAAGAAATAGACAACTCTATAATGCTAAAGGTAATACAGAAATGGCTACAATCATACGTTGACAGAGAACTTCCAGAGGTTCAAGCTGGATTCAGAAGAGGCTGTGAATGAGAGATATCATTGCTGATGTCCGATGGATCTTGGCTGAAAGTAGAGAATACCAGAAGGATGTTTACCTATGCTTTATTGACTACACGAAGGCTTTCGATTGTGTGCATCATGACAAGCTATGGACAACATTGAGAAGTATGAGTATTCCAGAACACTTAATTGTACTTC
>NW_006408685.1:7291096-7294315 GCF_000296735.1 Chrysochloris asiatica
CTATGAGTCGGTTCTCACTTGATGGCACCTGACAACAACAACATAATGCTACTGGGATATTTTAATACACCACTTTTGAAAAATCATAGGACAACCTGAAAGAATCTCGACAAAGATACAGAGGAGCTAACCAACACAATCAGCCAACTTGACCTCATAGATGTGTACAGAGAATTCAACCCAAAAACAACACAATCTTTTACAGTGTACATGGAACATTCTTCAGAATAAACCATGTGTTAGACTCTAAATCAAGCCTCCATGAACTTACAAACATGAAAATACTACAAAGCATATTCTGAGACAACAGTGCTATACAATTAGAAATCAACAATAAGAAGACCAAGGAAATAAAGTCAAATACATGGACACTGAATAACACCACGTTTAAAAGCTACTGAGTAGTAGAACAAATAAAACACGAATTGCCAAAGTTACTAGAATCAAATGAGAAAGAAAATACAACATACCAAAATCATTGGGAAATGACAAAAACAGTGCTGAGAGGACAATTTATTGCAATAAATGCGCACTTCCAAAAAGAAGAAAGAATCAAAATCAGCACACAAACATAACACCTCCAACAACTAGAAATAGACCATCAAAGTAAATCTGCAGTCAACAGATAAAAAGAAATAATAAAAATTAGAGCAGAAACAAATGAGATAGAAAACAGAAAAACTATAGAAAGACTCAACAGGATAAGAAGATGGCTCTTAGAAAAGATTAAAAAATTTACAAACCATTGGCAAACCTAACAAAACAAAAGAGGGAGAAGACACAAACAGCATTCATCAGAAACTAGATGGGTGATGTTACAACAGAACCAATAGAAATAAAAATGATAATAACAGGATATTATGAAGAGTTGTACTCCAATGAATTTGAAAATTTTGAGGAGATGGAAACATTTTTAGAAAAGCACGACCTACAAAACATACATAGAGTGAAGTAGAAAACTTGAACAGACCTATAACAAAGGAAGAAATTGAGCAGGTCATCAAAAAACTCCTAACCAAAAAAAGTCCAGATCCAGATAGCTTCAATTGTGAGTTATACTAAACATTCAGGGAAAAGCTGTCACCAATGCTACTTAAATTATTCCGGAATATAGAAAAAGATGGAAAACTTCTTAATACATTCTATGAAGCAAACATAACACTCATACCAAAACCAGGGACATATATCACCAAGAAAGAAAACTATAGACTAATATATCCCGCAAGAGCATAGGTACAAAAATTCTCAACAAAATCCTAGCCAACAGAACTCAACAACACATCAAAAAAACAAACAAACAAACAAAAACTGAATCCTTGGGCAAAAGCTGTGACTAGGGAAGTGCGGCTGCTGTAGGTGCCTTAGACTTCTGGAAAAAGATGGCGGATCGGGTGGAAGTGCAGTGATGATCTCTGCTGAGAACAACACAGAATACAAGACCAAGAAAGCTCAGGGGATGGTCCCAGTACTCTGAACCACATATATAGGAATATTTAGAAGGTTGGAAGACTTAAAGCTGGGGAGTTTGTGGAAATCCATTGCTTTCTGGTTCGGGATGCTCAGCTGCTCCAGGAGCCATCATGTTGTGTGGGGCCAAGTGGGGAAAGGATCAGAGCAGCCACGGATGCCTGACAGAGCCGCAGAGATAGAGGTGTGGACATTCTTTTTTTTTTTTGTTGTTATCTTTCATTGGTCCCTTGCTGTCTGCATACCTCCATTCTGGTGACTATAGGGGTGCCTGAGCTGGTGGACACCTCAGCCCCACACTCTAAGGGTTCTACTACACATGTGCATAGATCTCCTCGAAATTTAAAGAGACGGTTTCCACTTAAAACCAAACAGCTGACAGATACTCAGCCCAAGAGCAGGCCTTTAACTTTTCTTATTTGCTTTTGGTTCTGTTTTTTAACATGGGAAAGAGAAGGAAAGGGCTGTAGGGAGAGAAAGAGACCTCATATTAGGCTACAGATTTCTTTTTTTGTAATTTTTAAAAAGTAAATTTTTTTTTCTTTTTGTTTTTTTTCTTCCTTCTTTTTCTTCTCTCCCTCCTCTCTCTTTTCTGTGAATAGAGACTGCAGTATCAGTCTTGTTTTTGTGGTTGCTGTTTTTTAGTTTTTTTTTTTTTTTTGGCTGGTATTGTTTTGCTGTTACATGCTCCCCCTTCTGCCTTTGGAGGACTTTTTTTCTCCCTATATTATACAAGAAGAGTCAGCAACTGTTACCATACAGCCAACCTACAATCACACCCTATAAAACACCAAACGCCAGGCAAGAAACAATACCAATTGCCATATAGCAGGGAAACAGACAACATCTGTGAAAGTTACTCTGAGTTAAACAATATGAAGAATGAAAAGGGAAGCCCACATCCTGATCACATCTTCCTGGAAGCAATCACAAAGCATAAAAAATACCAAAACACATACTGAAAACACATAAGGCCACAGATAAACATTCAACATGTTCAAGAAGCAAAAGCAGATGAACATATCAGCGCATGTCCAGAAACAAGATAAAGTGTCTGAGACAAATGACCTAGAAGTAGACTGCATTCTGGAAGGAGGGCAGGCCTTGGAAATGCCTGAGATGGAATTCAGAATAATGATCATAAAATGTTTCAAAACATTTAAAAATGGAGTTGGGAAACATAAGGAAGAAGCCAAGAAAGTACAACAGGAACAATCAAATAAGATAGATACAGCATTGGAAACAATTCAAAACCTACAGAAAGAGGTCCAAATAATCAATAACAAAATAACAGAACTAGAGAACACTCTGAAAGGGCAGAGGAGTAGAATAGATGAGATGGAAGACAGAACCAGTGAGCTGGAAGACAAATCTCTGAACACAACTAAGATAGAAGAACAAACACAAAAAGGATAAAAAAATTCTGAAGATGGTCTAAGATTCATGTTAGACAACGTGAAGAGGAATAACTTAAGAATTATTGGCATTCCAGAACAAGAAGAATCACACAACTCCACAGAGGAAACAGTTGAAGAACTGCTGGAAGAAAATTTCTCTAACATCCTGAAAAGTGAAAAGATAAACGTCAAAGAAGCTCAATGAACTCCAGGAAAGATAGACCCCAAAAGAAAATCACCAAGACATATCACAGTCAAGCTCTCCAAATTCAAAGATAAGGAGACACTTCTGAAAGCAGGCAGGGAAAACAGAAGTGTCACATAAAAAGGCAAGCAAGTCAGATTAAGCTCAGAT
>NW_006408685.1:7299019-7300099 GCF_000296735.1 Chrysochloris asiatica
CAGCCAAAGTGCCCATCAAATGAAGAATGGATAAACAAACTCTGGAACATACACACAATGGAATACTATGCTACTTTGAAGAACAACAAGGAAGTTGCAAGCCACTGCAGAGCACTGATGAATCTTGAGGGCATTATGTTGAGTGAAATTAGTCAGTCAAAAAAAGAGAAATACTGCATAGGACCACTACTGTAAAAGACTAAGGGAGAGAACCCATACTAAATGGGGGTGGGAAGGATTCTTTGTTGATTGTTGGGATGTTGGGGGTGGGTGAGAGGAGGGAGGGGAAGGTGGAGCACAGAGCAGGGATTAGACACAGAATAGTTTGGGTGCTGGGGAGTGGGCAATATACAAGTAGGGAGAGGGGAATGGAAGAACAAAGCAGATAGGAGAACAATTAGACAGTTCTCAATGGGCCAAGTGCGACAGAGGTAAATAATGATATATGCACAACCTGGGAACAACAGGGTTCTGGGATACAGATATTGAGCCATGGTTTGAATGGGGAAAAGGGGAGAATAATGGTAAGATGCTTGGCTGTCTTTTGAATCTTGGTTTTCTTTGCATTATATTACAAAATAGACACTGGAGGGGGAGAGAAAAGAATAGCAAAAAGCATCACAATAGAAAGCTTGTAAGTCAGTCTTCTGCCTATAATTGATTGTAATACCTAAAATGGGGCTACAACGTGCCCAGTGAAGGAGGCTTCCTGTGGAGCCTCTGCAATACATAAGACTATAAGTGGAAGCCTGAACCATCCAGATCTCCAGAGATGGGAAATTCCCACATGAAAGTACAAGCAGACCAGCCTGGAGTGGCTAGAAGAATAGAAGATACTTCTTGAAAGAAAGACCTACAGGATAAATATAAAACAACATAGACAGACCAACTGTCACTACAAGAACAAGCAACTTCCTTGCCCAGGAAACATCAAGGGAAGTGGTCGGGTCCCCTCAGTACAAACCCCCTTCAAAGACTAAGACTCAATGGGAATACATGCTGTGATTGATGACCACACTCGACACCGATAAGGGGAAGTAAGGGAAAAACAGCAATGAAGTGGTGAGCTAAGCCCTACAA
>NW_006408685.1:7301716-7313809 GCF_000296735.1 Chrysochloris asiatica
AACAAAACAGGAATTGAAGGGAAACTGCTCAACATAAGTAAGAGGATATATACAAAACCAATAGCAAACATCACTTTGATTGGAGAGAAACTGAAAGTCTTGCCTTTATCACCACTCCTATTCAATGCTGTGTTGGAAAACTTAGCCAGAGCTATAAGGCAAGATAGGGAAATAAAAGCCATCCAAATTTGTAAAGAGGAAGTAAAACTTTCTCTATTAGCAGATGATATAATCCTATATACAGAAAACCCAAAAGACTCAGCCAAAAAAGTACTGGAACTCACTGGATGATTCAGCAAAGTGGCAGGATACAAGATCAACATACATAAGTTAGGTGGATTTCTCTATACTAACAATGACAGCGCTGAAATGGAAATTAGGAAAGAATTGCCATTTATAATAGTCACCCAAAGAATGAAATATTTAGGAATAAATGTAACCCGAGAAACAAAGGACCTATACAAAGAAAACAACAAAACACTACTACAAGAAAACATGAGACTTACAAAAGTGAAGGAATATACCATGCTCCTTGATAGGAAGACTTAATTAACACTGTGAAAATATCAATATCATCAAAAGCAATCTACACATATAATGCAATCCCAATTCAGATTCCAATGACATTCTTCAAAGAGACGGGAAAAAAATGACAAATTTTAATGGAATGGAAAGAAACCCACGATAAGCAAAGCACTGCTTAAGAAGAAGAAAAAAGTTGGAAGCCCGTCACGTTCTAATTTCAAAATTTACAACATGGCTGCAGTGGTCAAAACAGCTTGGTACTAGTACAATGAAAGACACATAGATCAATTGAACAGATTTGAGAATCCAGAAATTAACCCATCCACAAACAGCCAACTAACCTTGGCAAAGGGCCAAAATACATTGAATAGGGAGGAGATAGTCTCTTCAACAGATGGTGCTGGCAGAACTGAAAATCGATATGCAAAAGACTGAAACAAGACCTTTACCTTACGCTATATACAAAAAACATCCCAGCATGGATTAAAGACCTAAATTTGAATCCCAGAATTATTAAGGTCATCAATGAAACAATAGGGACAAGTTTAAGGGCTCTAATACAGGGCACAACAGACTATTAAACATTGTGAAAATTGCACAAACAAAAGAGGACAAAATAGATGATTGGTACATACTAAAAATCAGACACTTACGTTCATCACAAGATTTCACCAAAAGAGTAAAATGGGAGCTCCCAGTTTGGGAAATGCCATATTAGACAAAGGTCTAATATCTAAAATCTATAGGAAACTACAACGCCTCTATAAGAAAAAGACAAATAAACCAATTAAAAAATGGGCACAGGACATGAACGGACAGTTCACCAAGGAAGCGATTTGGGCAACCAACAAACATATAAAGAAATGTTCATGATCAGTAGTAATTAGAGAGATGCAAGTCAAAACAACAATGAGATATCATCTCACAGGAGCAATAACAGTGAAGTTCAAAAAAGCAGAGGACAATACATGCTGGAGAGTATGTGGAGAGACTGGAACCCTCCTACTTTGTTAGTGGGAATACTAAATGATCCAAATACTCTGTAAAACAGTGTGGCACTTCCTCAAAAAGTTGGAAATAGAACTACCTTATGATCCCGCAATTCCTCAACCTGGTATATATTCACAGGGAATATGACCATAACACAAGTAGACATATGCACACTGATGTTCATAGCAGCACTATTCACAATAGCAAAAAGATGGCGACAGCCTAAGTGCCCATCAATGGAAGAATGAATAAACAAATTTTGGTACATACACACAATGGAATATTATGCTACCTTGAAGAATAACAAGGAAGCTGCAAGCTACCGCATATCGTGGATGAAACTTGAGGACATTATGCTGAGTGAAATTAGTCAGTCACAAAAGGCCAAATATTACATAAGACCATTATTGTAAAAGCTTAAGAAAATATATCCATAATAAAAGGGAGAGAAAGAAAAGAAAGAAAGGAGAGAGGGAAGGAGGGAGGAAGGAAGGAAGGAAGGAAAGAAAGAAAGAAAGAGAGAAAGAGGGAGGGAGGGGATAGTAGATTGCAGGGTAGGGGATAGATACATCGTTGTTTGGATGTTAGGAGGGCAATACACATGAAGGGGGATGGAAGAAGAAGGTAGATAGAGGAACACTAAGGCAGGTTTGTATAGGCTAAATGGGACAGAGGTAAATAGTGATGTATATTCAACCTTGGAACAAAAGGGCTCTGTGATATAGGGATTGAGGCATAATCTAAATGGGTAAAAAAAAAAGGGGGGGATATAATGTTAAGATGCTTGACTATTGGTTTCCCTCACCTACTTTTGTAAAATAGACACTTGAGTGGGATAGAAAAGAATATCGGGAAACATGAATACAGAAATCTTGAGAGCCCGTCTTCAGCCTGTAAAGGATTGGAATACCTAAAAGGGGTTCTAAAACTTGCCCAGTGAAATAGACTTCTTGTGAAGACTTTATAGTGTATAGGGCCTTAGTTGTATTTCTGAGTACCATCCAGAACATTCTAAAGTGTAATATTCCCACTTGAAAAGACAAGCAGATCAGCCTGGAACAGCTAGAGGAAAAGAAGATGCTTCTGTATAAAAAAAATGGCAGTCTGATTGGCTACCAAAGCAAGCAAGTTGTTTGCCGGGGATCCATCAAGACAAACAATCAAGTCCTTTCAGGGAAAACCCACTTCCAAGACTGAAACTCAAAGGGAACACATGAGCAGGCATGTAAGGTTTCTGGTGACCATGCTGGTCAGCTTGTGAGTGGAAGAGGGGGAAAGCCAACAATGAAGATATGGGCTGAATTTGACCACGTCCCATAGACTCCGGTTAAACTGGAGATGAGAAAGAGAAAAGAGAGGACTGGTTGATCTCAAGTGTGGTCAGCCCATGGACAAGGACATAACCATGGAGAGCTAAAGCTGACAGTGAATCATGCAGTTGATATGAATTGAGGGGAGACATTCAAGAATGCCCAAACATCATTCGATGTAGCCTCAGTGGCTTGATGATCACATCTTGACTAGAGGAAGATTAAAAAAAAAAAAAAAAAAAAGATAAATGAAACAAGTGTAAATTGCTACAATTTGGTGAGCTTCATCTATACTTATGGGTGTAGTAGCTCAAAATACCAACTGAGAGGGGAGGAGTTTTCATATCAATTATGGATCCTATCACCTTTGTATACAGGGTTGATAGGGATGGGCAACTTAGACATTGCCTACATAAAATGGGGGGGAGGGAGTACTATAAAGGCATGAAGTGACTGGCTTACAAATTTTCAAGAGGGAGTGTAGTTTCAGAGTGTGTGGGGGAAGCTAGAATCCCCACTGACTAGTTTCCGCCTTGTGTAGATGGGTCTGGTGAAAGGAGATGGGGATAAGATTCTTACGTTTCAATAGTGAGTAATTCTTATTATAACTAACTGCAATTGTCACAACTTTAAAGGTAGAAATTTTGTGAGATAAAAGGTGGAGCAGTTAATCTTAAATTCCAGGAACAGAGGACCCTAGGACCATTAAGGAAGAAGAGCACACGCAGACTGTGAGAACCTAACCAGAAAAGCAGTGCCATCAGAGATGGAGGCAGAGGTGATGGTGTGGACAGATTGAGAGGCTTAGGACTCTAGACTCATGGAAAGAGAAAGACTGTGTGCTGGTGACCAGGAGGCAGGCTTGCAGAATGTGCCCTTTGGTTGTTTAAATGATTATATATTCCTGCATGTTTTTGTGTGCATCCAAAAAACAAAAACAAAAAAAACCAACAAAAACCAGAGGGAATAGAAGCAAAACTTGTTAAATGATGATGCACGGAGGAGATTGTATTCATTGCAATGAAACTATGAGTGTAAAATCAATATTTTCCTATTTAATCTATTACTCAATTCACAATGAAAACTTATGAAAAAGAAAAGAAATATATTCTGGCTTTATTTCTCCCTAGATAGGTTTGTTTGTTTTTCTGGCAGTCCATGGTACTTTCAATATTTTCTTCAATAATGTAATTCAAATGCATCAGTTCTTCTACGGTCTTCCATATTCATTGTTCAACTTTCATATCCAATACAAAGATATTGAAACTTTGGCTTGAATCAGGCACACTTTAGTCCTCAAACTGATATTTTTGCTCTTGAACATTTTAATGAGGTCCTGTGCAGCATAGTTGCCTAATGCAATATGTTGTTTGAGTTCTTGACAGCTGCTTCCATGAGTGTTGATTGTGGAAACTAGCATAGTCAAGTCTTTGACAACTTCAGTCTTTCCTGATATTATTTATCTGTCTAGTTGTAAGGATTTTTTTTTGTTGTTGTTTTCTCTACAGTGAGATACAATTCATACTGAAGGTTGTACTCTTTCATCTTCATCAGTAAGTATTTTAAGTCCTCTTCACTTTCAGCAAGTGAGATTGTATCATCTGAATATCACAGATTGTTAATGAATCTTCCTCCAGTCCTGAAGCCATATTCTTCGTCATAAAACCCATGTTCTCAGATTATTTGCTGAGCATGCCGAGTGAATAAGTCTGGTGAAAGAATACAGTACTCGTGCACATCTTTCATGATTTAAAAACCATTCAAATGCATGGAGGGGATTGTAACCATGGCATTGAAACGATATAAGACAGAATTAATGTAAAACTAATGTTCTTCCATGTAAACTATCATATAATTCACAATAAAACATTAAAAAAACCACCATTCAATATTCCATTTTTATTTTCTAACAACTGCCTCTTGAGATTCCACATAGCACAGTTAAGTGTTCTGGAATACTCATCTTCTGCAGTGTTACCCATAGTTTGTCATGGTCCACATAGTCAAAAACCTTTGCATAATCTAGAAAGAACAAGTAAATTTTTTTTATAGTATTCTCTGCTTTCATCCCAGATCCATCTGATGTCAGCAATGAAATACCCAGTTCCATTTCTTCTTCTGAATCCACCTTGAATTTCTTGGACCCTGTCGATGTACTGTTGCAGCCATTTAAAAATTACCTTCAGCAAAAATTTACTTGCGTGTGATATTAATGATGTTGTTAGATGATTTCTGCATTCTCTTGGGTCACCTTCTTTTGGAAGGGGCACAAATATAGATCATTTCCAACAGGTTAGCCAGGTAGCTGTCTTCAAAATTTATTGGCATGTATGGGTGAGTGCCTCCAGTGCTGCATCAGTTTGTTGAAAGATTTCAATTTATATTGTGAGCTTTTAAGATGCCAGTAACTTAGATAAGCACTGGACAGCTAACCACAGCATCTGTGGTTCAAACCCACCAGAAGTTCTTTGGAAACCCTATACTGGGTCACTATGAGTCAGTATTGACTCTATGGCACTTAAAAACAACAAAAAGTTATAAAAGTAGGATATAGTCACTGAGATCAGCAATTCATTCCCTCAATGTGTTAGGTAATGTCTAAGTTTTAATAACATTGCCCCCTCTATGATCCACCACATTCATAAATATTTTTGCATCAAAGTTAAATTGTTGTTGTTAAGTGCTGTCGAGTCGGTTCTGACCCATAGCGACCCTGTACAGGGTTTCCAAGGTTGTAAATCTTTACGGGAGTAGAAAGCCTCATCTTTCTCCCACGGAGCGGCTGGTAGTTTCGAACCACTGACCTTAAGGTTCGCAGCCCAATTCATAACCACTATGCTACCAGAGCATGTATAGCCATGTATAAATATCCTCTATCAAACATTTATATATTATTCAGGGAGTTGGGGCTTGATGGTGGATAGGGTAGAAGTGTAGTAAAGAACTCTGTCAGCAATAACACAGAATACCAGATGAAATAGGTTGAGGGAAGAGCTGCAAAACTCTGAACCACATATATAGGAATATTTATAAAGTTTGAAGGCTTATAGCCAGTGGGACATGCAGCAGAAGCAAGAAATTTTGTACTTCTAAAACTACCGGACTCAGGGGCCCAGAGCCAACAACTTGGGTGAGGCCAGGTGGCGAGACCAAGCAGGGGAGGGAGCAGATCCACCATGCAGGAGCCTCGGTGATAAAGGTGTGAACATTAATTTGTTTTTTTTGTTTTTTGTTTTTTTTTTTGGTATCTGTTCATTGGTCTCTTGCTGTTTGCACACCTCCTTTCTGGTGACTAGAGGGAGTGACTGAGGGAGTGGACACCACCCCACCCCTACTCTTGGAGGGTTCCAATATGCATGCACACAGACATCCTCAAATTTAAAGAGGCAGAGTCCACAAATAACAACAACAAACGGAAGTGCAAAATGTCCATAGCTGGCCCTGAATTGATTTTCACTAGGAAAAAAGCCAGAAGGGGAGTTGTGGAGTGGGAGAGACAGACTAAAAATTAAACAGGTTGAAAATTAAATCCTGAGTTACATCATAACAACCAACAGTGGCATCTGAGATTTCACAGGTGACCTGGAAAGAAAGAAGCTGAAACAGGATATTAAAGTCCTACTCATATTTGGCTACAGATATTTTTTTTCTCTATCTCTCCTCTCTTCACTGTGATTACAAACTACAGTATCCAATCTGTAATCTATGTTTTGTTTCTTGGGTTTTTTTTTGGTCCCCCCTCTTACCTTTAGGGTGCTCTTTCTCTCCCTATATTACCCAAGAAGAGACAGCAATTGCTGTCATATGGCCAAACTACAATCACACCCTATAAAACCCCACAATCCAGGCAAGAACCAATACCAACCACCATACACCAGGAAGGCAGACAACACCTCTGACAGTTATTCAGAGTTAAGTAATAAGAAGAGTGAAAAAGGAAACACATATTCTGATCACATCTACCTGGAGGCAATCAGAAAGCATGAAAAATACCAAAACACTCGCTCAAGTAAGTATTAAGGTCACAACTAACCACTGAACATACCCAATAAGTAAAAACAGATGACCATATCAGCACAAGTCCAGAAATAAGGTAAAGTGACTGAGACAAATGAACTGGAGTTAGACCTACATTCCATACTGGAAGGAGGCCATGCCTTGGAAATGCCTGAGAAGGAATTCAGAAAAATGATTATAAAATATATCAAAACACTTCACAATGGAGTTGAGAGAAATAAAGAAGAAGTCAGGAAAGAGCTACAGGAACAATCACATAAGGCAGATGCAGCATTGGAAACAATTCAAAACCTACAGAAAGAGGTCCAAATGATCAATGACAGACTATCAGAAATAGACAATACACTAAAAGGGCAAAGAAGTAGAATTGAAGAGATGGAAGTCAGAACAAGTAAGCTGGAAGACAATTCTCTCAATACTACTAAGATAGAAGAGCAAGCAGAAAAAAATATTAAAAAATTCTGAAGAAGGTCTAAGACTCATGTTGGACAACATAAAGAGGAATAACTTGAGATTTATCAGCCTTCCAGAATAGGAAGAATAACAAAAGTCCAGAAAGGAGATAGCTGATTTGCTGCTGGAAGAAAATTTCTCTAACATCCTGAAAAGCGAAAAAGTAAGCATCCAAGAAACTCAACGAACCCCAGGAAGGATAGACTCCAAAAGAAAATCACCAAGACATATCATAATCAAGCTCTCCAAAATCAAAGATTAGGAGACAATCCTAAAGCAGCTAGGGAAAAGAGAAGCTATTACATACAAAGTCAGATTAAGCTAGAATCTCTCAGCAGAAACCATGTAGGCAAGAAGGTATTGGGGAGACATATAAAAAACCCTGAAAGAAAAAAAAAAAAAAACTGCCAATCAAGAATCCTTTACCCAGCAAAGCTGTCAATCAAATACCATGGTGTAATCATACATTCCAGGATAAACAAAGCTAAGGTATTTTGCCAAAGCCAACCCTGCACTACAAAACATCATAAAGGGAATTCTGTGGACTGAGAACCAACAAGAACAGACAACAACCAGAGATTGACATACATTGCAGCACCTCCCAGAAGTCAATCGACAAATGGAAGAGTCAAGAAAAGAACAACATTATAAGAACAAACTCACAGGATCTGGGAGGTCATTGTGTGATAAAAACTATTACAATGTGAAAGAAGGTAAACACGTAGGAACAGAGATCCCATTAAGTAGATTACAGGATAAAATAGACTTCATTAAATAGAGGGAAAATTAATGGACTATAAGGTAATCTCAAAGAAAATTAACACTTCACAATATACCAAGAAAATGCAAATCCAAGAAGAGCATTAAAACTATGAGGAAACTCACAAGAAAGAGCACAAAAACATGAACTGAGCACAGGCAGACACGCAGAACAAAAAAACAGCAATACCACACACACACACACACACACACACACACAAACAAAAAACAAAAAACAAAAAAAAAAACCCATAATGGCAGCAAGCAATCCATACTTATAGATAATTGCACTGAATGTTAAAGGATTAAATGCACCAGTTAAGAGACATAGGATGGAAGAATGGATAAGAAAATAAGATCCTTCAATATGCTGTCTGGAAAAGACATATCTTACATTCAGAGACAAAAACAGATTTAAAAGTCAGTGGATGGAAAAAAATACACCAAGCTAATTGCAATAAAAAAAAAAGGAACAGCAGTGGAAGTAGAAATCTCAGATTAAAACAAAACAAAGGAAAACAAAAAACACTTTAAGGCATAAACTAGTATAATAGATGAACATGGACATTATCTCATGATTAAAGGGACAATTGAACAAGATGAAATAACCATAATAAATATCTATGTGCTCAATGAAAGAGCTGCAAAATATATAAGCAAAGTCTAATAGAATTGAAGAAAGAAATAGATGATTCTACAATAATAGTGGGCAATTTTAATACACCGCTTTCAAAAATCTGTAGACCAACCATAAAGAAAGTAAACAAAGATACAGAGGAACTAAACAACACAATCAGCCAATTGGACCTCATAGATGTGTAGAGAGCATTCAACCCAACATCAACACAATACACATTTTTTCCCAGTGCATATGGAATATTCTCCAGAACAGACCATGTGTTAGGCCACAAAAACATAAATTTACAAATATCAAAATACTACAAAGCATCTTCTCAGATCACAATGCTATCAAATGAGAAACCAATAGGAAGACCAAGGACATCAAGTGAAATACATGGAAATTGAATTACACCCTGCTGAAAAGCAACTGGGTAGTAGAAGAAATATAACATGAATTCACAAATTCCTAGAAACAAAGAAGAACAAAAACAAATAACACAGCCTTTGGAACATGGTGAAAGTGGTGTCAAGAAGACAATATATTGCAATAAATGCACACATCCAAAAAGAAGATAAAACCAAAATTAACACATTAACACAACACCAATTAGAAACAGATCAACAGAGGGAAACTACAGACACCAAAAGAAAAGAAATGATAAAGATTAGAGCATAAATAATTGAGATAGAAAACAGAAAAATTATACAAAGAATCAACAAGACAAGAAGCTGGTTCATTTAAGGGGATTAACAAAATTGAAAAACCATTTGAAACCTAACAAATGAAAAGAGGGAGAAGACACAAATAGCTTGTATTAGAAACCACGTTGTTGTTGTTGTTAAGTGCTGTTGAATCGCTTTCAACCCATAGCAACCCTGTATAGGGTTTCCAAGGAGTAGCTGGTGAGCTTGAACCACTGACCTTGCAGTTCAAATGACTTTGCAGTCTGATGCATTAGCCCACAGCACCACACCAGGACTCCACGTGGAGGATGTCAAAATGGAACCAAAGGGAATCAAAAGATAATAACAGAAAACTATGAAAAGTTGTACTCCAACAAATTAAAAAACTTAGAAGAGATGGACGCAATTTTAGAAAAACACAACCTTCCTAATCATACACAGACTGGAGTAGAAAATGTGAACAGACCTATAACAAAAGAAGAAATTGATCATGTCATCAGAAATCTCCCAACCAAAAGAAATCCAGGCCCAGATGGCTTCAGTGTTAAGTTGTACCAAACATTCAGGGAAGAGCTGTTACCAATTCTACTCAAATTGTTCCAGAATATAGATAGAGGAGAATGGAAAGCTTCCTAAAACATTTAGGAACAAGCCTAATCCTCACACCACAACCAGGGAAAGACCTCACTAAGAAAGAAAATTATAGAACAATGTATCTTACGAACATGATGCAAAAATTCTCAACAAAATCCTAGGCAACAGAATCCAGCAACGCATCAAAAAGATAATACATCAGGATCAAGTGGGATTCATATCAGGGATGCAAGGATGGTTCAACATTGGAAAAACAATCAACGTAATTCACCATATAAATTAGAAAAAAAAGAGAACCACAATGATCATAACAATTTGGCATTTGACAAATCCAACATCCATTCCTGATAAAAACACTCAACAAAGTAGAAATTGAAGGGAAATTCCTCAACATAATTAAGAGCATATATACAAAACCAACAGCCTACATTACTCTCAATGGATAGAAACTGAAAGCCTTCCCTCTGCAAATGTGGACCAGACAAGGATGCCCTTTGTCACCACTCCTATTCAATATTGTGCTGGAAGTCTTATCCAGAGCTATATGGAAAGATAGGGAAATTAAAGGCATCCACATTGGCTAAGAGGAAACAAAACTCTATTTGCAGATGATACAATCCTATATATAGAAAAACCCAAAGACTCAGTTAAAAAGCTACTAGACCTCATTTGAAGATTCAGTAAAGTGACAGGGTATAAGATCAACATACTAAAATCAGTTGGATTCCTCTATACCAAAAACAACAGGGCTGAAATGGACATTAGGAAAACAATAACATTTACAACAGATACCCAAAGGATGAAATGTTGTTGTTGTTGTTAAGTGCCGTCGAGTCGGGTCCGACCCATAGCGACCCTGTACAGGGTTTCCGAGGGTGTAAATCTTTACGGGAGTAGAAAGCCTCATCTTTCTCCCGCGGAGCGGCTGGTAGTTTCGAACTGCTGACCTTAAGGTTCGCAGCCCGATTCGTAACCACTACGCTACCAATCTAGGAATAAATGTAACTAGAGAAGCAAAGGGCCTATACAAAGAAATCTACAAACACTACTACAAGAAACCAAAAGACCTAAAAAAATGGAAATATACTATCCTCCTGGATAGGAAGACTTAACATTGTGAAAATGTCAATACTTACCAAAGCAATTTACACATATAATGCAATCCCAATCCAGATTCCAATGACATTTTTCAAAGAGATGGAAAAAAAAATATTACAAACTTTATATATAAAGGAAAGAGACCCAGTGTAAATAAAGCACTGCTTAAGAAGAAGAATAAGGTTGGAAACCTCTCACTCCCTGATTTCAAAATTTACTATAGGGCTACCGTGGTCAAAACAGCCTGGTTTTACAATGAGAGATACATTGATCCATGTAAGAAAATCGAGAATCCAGAAATTAGTCTATCCACAAACAGGCAACTGATTTTCGACAAAGTTACTAAATATATCACATGGGACGATGATAGTCTCTTCAACAGATGGTGCTGGCAGAACTCTAAAGCGATATGCAAAAGATTGAAACAAGACCTTTACCTCATGTCTTATACAAAAACCAACTCAACATGGATTGAAGACTTAAATGTGAATCCCAGAATTATGAAGGTCATCAATGAAAAACCAGGGGAAAATGTGAGAGCTCCAATTCAGGGCATACACAAACTACCAAACATTTTGAAAACTACAAAAACAAAAGTAGACAAAAAACATGATTGGGACATACTAAAAATTAAAAATTATGTGCATCTAAAGACTTCACCAAAAGAGTGAAAAGGGAGCATGCAGAATGGGTGAATTGGCCTCCCAGGACACACACTGTTTATGCTGTTTGCTGGTAGTGGTTTTGTGCTTATCTGTTTTCCCAGACTGAACTCCTTGTCTTCCCTGCAGACAAAGCACAGTACACCACATAATAGTCTAATTAAACATAGTTTGAATGCAATACACGAATGATTAAAAGATAAATGCATGATTCAGGCTAGGCTATCAGGGTGAAAGAAGGGAGACATGGGTTTATTTCCATCTGTGTAAAATTTAAAGAGACAGTATAGACATAAAACCAAACGGCCACCACTCGTCTGTCTGTCGTGCTGTGGTGGATTGAGTTGCTGTGATTCTGAGGGCTATACCACCGGTGTTTT
>NW_006408685.1:7317669-7321536 GCF_000296735.1 Chrysochloris asiatica
CAGCGGTGGTGAGGTTGGCCCAGGATCGAACATTGTTTCGTTCTGTTGTGCATGGAGTCGCTATGAGTCGGTTCCGACTCGATGGCACCTGACAACAACAACAACATCTCAATCTAGTTCCTTCTTTGTGTTTGTTTTAATCCCTCTCTAAATTTTATTCTGACCATAAAAATTTTGCAAGTTAATTTAATCCATTCTAATCTGCTCACTTACTCTCTCTTTTTTGCTGCTGTCTGAAAAAGGGTAGACACATGAGTCTGAGAAACGGTAAGGTTTTAGAAACTACAGAATAAAAATCTGTTTTCCTCAAATAAATAAGGACACTTTAAAGAGGTAATATGAAGCAGATTTGCCTAATGCAATTCATCATTTGATATCTTGATTGCTGCTTCCATGAATGTTGATTGTGGAACCAAGCAAAATGAAGTCCCTGACAACTTCAATCTTTTCTCCATTTATCATGATGCTATTTATTGCTCCAGTAGCGAGGATTTTTGTTTTCATTAATTGAGGCACAAACCATACTGAAGTCTTTGATATTTATCAGTAAGTATTTTAAATCCTATTTTCTTTCAAACGCTATGTTCTTAATCATATAATCCATGTTCTCTGGTTATTTGCTCAGCATAGAAATTAAATAAATATGATAAAGAATACAACTCTGTTATATGAATTTTCTGATTAAAAACCTTTCAGTATCCACTTGTTCTGCTCTAAGGACTTCCTCTTGGTCTATGTATAGGTTCCGCATGAGCACAATTAAGTGTTCTGGAATACTTATCCTTTGCAGTGTTATCCATAGTTTGCCATGACCTTTGATGTCAGTAAAGCACAAGTAAACGTGTTTCTGATATTCTCTGCTTTCAGTCAAGATCCATCTGACATCAGCAATGATATCCTTAGTTCCATGTGCTATTCTGAATCAGGCTTGAATTTCTATTGAGGTACTGTTGCAACCATTTTTGAATTATTTTAAGCAAAAATTTATTTTCATTTGATATTATTAATATTGTTTGAAGATTTCCTAATTCCTTTGGGTCACCTTTCTTTGAAATGGTCACAAATATGTATGTCTTCCAATCAGTTGGCCAGGTAGTTCTCCTCCAAATTTATTGGCACAGATGAATGAGTGCCTTAGTTTTTTGAATGATTTCAATTTGTATTCCATCAGTTCCTGGAGGCTTGGTTTTTTTGTCAGTGCCTTCAATACATCTTAGACTTCTTCCTTGAAAATATCATGGCACCTTAGACTTCAAGTTGACATCTTTGTTCTTCAACACTTTAAAAAGGTTTTTTGCAGCAGATTTGACCAATGAAATACGTCGTATGATTTCTTGACTGCTGCTTCTGTGAGTGTTGATGGTTGGTCCAAGAAGAATGAAGTCCTTGAAAACTTCAATCTTTTCTCCATTTAAAAGAATGTTGTTTATTGGTTCAGTGGTGAGGATTTTTGTTTTCTTTACATTGAGATGTAATCCATACTGAAGGCTGTGCTCTTTGATCTTCATCAATAAATGTTTTAAGCCCTCTTCACTTTCAGCAAGCAAGGTTGTATCATCGGCATATAGCAGGTTGTTAATGAGTCTTCCTCCAATCCCGATGCCACATTTTTCTTCATAGAACCCAGCTTCTTGGATTATTTGCTTAGCATACAGTTTGGATAAGTATGGTGAAAGAATACAACCTTGTCGCACACCTTTGTTAATTTTAAAACATTCCGTGTTCCCATATTCTGTTGGAACAACTGCTTCTTGGTCCAGGTATAGATTCCTCAAGAGCACAATTAAGTGTTCAGAAGTACTCATACTTCATAATGTTGTCCATAGCTTGTCATGATCCACACAATCAAAAGCCTTTGTGTAGTCAATAAAGCACAGGTAAACATCTTTCTGATATTCTCTGCTTTCAGCCAAGATCCATCATACATCAGCAATGATATCCCTCATTCTATGGCTTCTTGGCTTTCATAGACTTATTTTAATTTTCAGACTGAACTTGACTATGAATATTTGATGATTTATTCCACACTCAGCTTCTGACCTTATTTTAGTTGATGATATTGAGCTTTTATACCATCTGTTCCCATAAATGTAGTCAAACTGATTCCTGTGTATTCCAACTGGTGAGATTCAGGTATATAGTCACATTTTATGTTGTTAAAAAAACAAAAAAGGTATTTGCAACAAATAAGTCATTGATCTTGCAAAATTTTATCATGTCATAATTTCTGTCACCAAGACCATATTTTCGAGCTACTGATTCTTGCTCTTTGTTTTCAACTTTTGCATCCTAAATCACCAGTAATTATCAACATATCTTAATTGAATTCTTTATCAATTTCCTACTGAAGATGTTGATAGATTTCTTCAACTTCATCATCAATAGCTTTAGTAGTTGGTGTGTAAATTTGAATAATAGTATATTAACTGATCTTCTTTGTAGGCTTATGGATACTATCCTATCACAGGCAGCATTGTGCTTCCTGATAGATCCAAAAATGGTCTTTTTGACGGTCAATGTGACATCATTACTCTTGGATTTGTCATTCATATCACAGTAAATTGTGTATTTGTCTGGTTCAAAATGGCCAATGCCAGTCCATTTAAGCTCACTAATGGCTAGGATATCAACCTTCATACATTCCATTTCATTTTTTACAATTTTCCTAGGCTCATACTTCGTACATTCCATGTCCTGATTATTAATGAATATTTACAGCAGTTTCTATTCATTTTGAGTTATATCTATGAGTAAATGAAAGACCAAAGAACTTTGCTCCATTCAAGTCACTATGGTCAATTTTATTTTGATGAGGCAGCTCTTCCCCAGTTGTATTTTGAGTATTTTCCAACCTGAGGGTATCTTCTTTCAGCTCTATATCTGACAATTTTCTTCTGCAATTTATAAGGCTTTCAGTGACCAACGAACCAGTAGTCTGCCTCTCTTGCCTCCTAGTATGTATACTGCTGAAACCTGTCCACCATGGTTGACCCTGCTGATATTTAAAACACTGGTAACATAATTTCAAGCATCACAGAAACTCACAAGCCACCACAGTATGACAAAATGAAAGAAGAGTGATGGCACTGGAAGATTATCCTAGAAGAAATGTGGAAGATAGAATAGAGATGAAGATTTATTTGGAAACAAGAAGAGGGTCATAATCTTTGTAAGGGGCGAGAATAGACAATATGTGTTGAGCCATTAGTTCATGCCTAGTGCTTTCTAAAGTGTTTTTAAGTATAACTTATTCGTTGTTGAATTATATGCAATTGATTGTGACTCATAGCAACCCTATACAGGGTTTCCAAGGCTGTAAATCTTTGTAGGAGCCGAAAGACTTATCTTTCTCCCATGGAATGTCTGGTGAGCTTGAATCACTGAACTTTTGATGTGCAGTGTGGTGCTTACCCTAGAAAGCCACTATGCTCATTTAATCATTACAAAAACTTTCTTAGGTTGGCATTCCTATCTTCATGATACAGATGGTGTAATGGAGGTTGGTACAAAGAGATAAACTAAAACACTTAAGTTTACACAGTAATAGTCAGAATTCAAACTCAAATATGTATAACTTGAGAACTCAAGATTTCAGTGTTTGATTTTCTTTTTAATAGAGAATTCATACAAACCAATTAAAAAACCTTAAGACCCAAGGTTTTTGAGCACAGAAAGCAAGATAAATTCATATATACATTATGTGTAAAGTACACATTGAATAATGTGTGCCTATGTGTATGTGTGTTTGTGCACATATACTTGGAAAAATTATAATCACAATTAAATAAATATAAATTATAGCCATGAGACACTAAATTTGATAAAACTTAGTTTTTTAATATAGAATTTTAAAAATTATAACAACAG
>NW_006408685.1:7322069-7323301 GCF_000296735.1 Chrysochloris asiatica
TGTATTAATTCCTGTAGTTACATATATTAATCCCTATATGAGTCTTGTTAGCCCCATTTTACAGATGAGACAATTAAGGCCTAGAGAGGCCAAACAACTTACCCAAAGTCACACGTGGCAGCCTCCTTCTAAAATAGTCTTAGCCACTAAACTACATCATGGCAAAGACAGGTGAGATAGTCACATTCTCATTAACTGCTTATGTGAATTTATTCATTTATTTATTAGAAAAGCATGCATTAACCACTTATATGCGTCAGGCACTGTGTTAGGTTGTGGTAATATAGTGGTATTGTAAAAGAGAAAGTTATGATTCTTTACTGCATAGGTATTACAAGTTCATAAAATGGTATATCCTTACTGATGATATCATTGCAAATTTCTATTTAGATTCTTAAAATGTTCATATTCTACTAGAAAAAGAGATCATGTCCTTTCAGTTATTCCACTTTTATTATCTTATGCAAAAGAAACAGGGAAATGATTGATAAATATATATTCTAAAATTGTTTTAGTATTTATTTTGCAATAGCTTGAACTTAAGTTTTATGAACTCTATGCACATACAAGCATGTATATGCATATGTGTGTGTTTTTGTATATATGTGTGTGTTTATGCATGCACACACACACACACACACGAGTAAGTAAAAAAGTATTACTGCTGGAGTACTGGTGTGGTTCTGTAAAACAAGCACTGGGCTGCTATCAACAAGGTTGTTAGTTCAAACTCATACCAGCTGTTTCTTGGAAACCGTATACAGGGTCACTATGAGTTGGAACCCACTCAGCGGCACTTAACAACAACAACAACAACTGGAGTTTCAGTTCATACATGAAAGAGTTTATTCCAAAGAATGTTTAAACACGTCCCTACCATTACTGTTCTCTCAGTAATACAATTATCTTACTCTTATTAAGGTGTCTTTAAAAAAAGTTCCAATCAAAACAGCATCTGAGGAGACCTGCTGGTCTAATTAAATTCCAGGCAGAAAGGTCAGCTCAGAAGTAGCAGAACTTTGGAGAAATTCTAAAATTGATTTTCTCAATGGATACAGAATAATTATAGGGAGTTATTAAAAAGAATTTTAAAGGAATTGAAAACTGCATTGGTGAGAAAAAAATCAGTCAACTTGCACTGAGAATTTTTCCCCCTATCTTGACAATGCATCTGTTCATCCTTTTTTATTTATTTATTTATTTATTTATTTATTTATTTATTTATTTATTTA
>NW_006408685.1:7326198-7340085 GCF_000296735.1 Chrysochloris asiatica
AAAGCAATGGATTTCTTGCTTCGGCTACAAATTCCCCCAGCTGTAAGTCTTCCAACCTTATAAATATTCCTTTATATGTGATTCAGAGTTCTGGGACCATCCTCTGAGCCTGCTTGGTTGATTATTCTGTGTTGTTCCTGACGGAACTCCTTACTGCACTTCCACCCGATCCGCCATCTTGTTTTGTTGCTCTCCACCTATCGCATCTGTTCATTCTTAAAGGATAATAAGGGTTATCCTATGAGAATTTTCATTGGTAAATCTTACCCCATCTACCCTACTGCCCTTATTTTCCCCTTCAGACTTGTTTTTATTCCCAAAGCTCAAAGAACATATGAAAGAAACACAATTTTAGTCTGTTGGGTTGCCAGAATTGCTACATCCAAAAGAAAGAAAGAAAAAGGGAATAGAAGCAAATACTGTTGAATGATGATGCATGGAGGGGATTGTAATAATTGTAATGAAATGAAATATGATAGCATGAGTGTAAAACTGTTGTTCAGTCCTGTAAAGTATCTCATTCAAGACACAATAAAAACTTTAAAAATATATATCGCCATTGGCAGCTGAATAAAAATAAAAAAGTAGTACTTGCCCCAGGATAAAGCTCAGAAGGAGCTCTGGTAGCGTAGTGGTTACAAATCGGCTTGCTAACCTCAGGGTCAGCAGTTCGAAACTACCAGCTGTTCTGGGGGAGAAAGATGAGGCTTTCTGCTCCAGTAGAGATTGACAGCTTCAGAAACCCTGTATAGAGTCACTATGAGTTGGAACCGATTCTGTAGCACATAAAAACAACAACAAAGCTCAGAAGGCTGGAATGGTTAGGAAAGAAGATCATGTGGAAATGGGAACCACAAAGAGCAAGTGGGAAGAGTACTCTTACATTGTGAGCATAATGAACCACAAATCAGAATATATAAAAATTATTGAACAGAAAATCAATTTTCTGTGTACACTTTTACTCAAATCAGAACATTTTAAAGCCAAGGCAGCTCAAGAAGACAAAGTAAAATATTATAAGAAATTATAAATTGTGGAAACCAAAATGGAAGAACATGCTTGGCATTTCTAATGTTGAAAGAATTGAAAGAAAAATTCAAGCCTCCAGTTTCAATATTTAAGCATTCTGCAAGTAAAATATTGAATGATGCACGAAGAATAAAAAGAAGATGAAAGGAATACACAGACTCAATGTACCAAAACAATTGGTTGAGATTAATCCACTGCAGAAGGTAATATACGATTAAGAACTGATGGCACAGAAGGAAGAAACCCAAGCTGCACTGATCACATTGGTGAAAAAGAAGGCTCCAGGAATTGGTAGAATATCAATGGAAATGTTTCAACAAATACATGTAGTGCTGAACATGCTCTTTATAAGAAATTTTGAAGACCACTAGAAGAAAGCCATATATATATTTTATTCTTAAGGAAGTTGCAGCGTGCAGAAATTGTTGAACAATGCCATTTTCCCATGCAAGTAAAATTTTTCTGAAGAAAATTTAAAAAGATTGCAGTAATTAATTGACAGGAAACTGCCAGAAATTTAAGTCAGATTCAAAAGAGGACTTGGAACTAGAGATGTCATGGCTAATATCAGATGAATCTTGACTGAAGCAAAGGATACTTGAAATTTGTTTGTCTGGGTTTTACTGGGGATGTAAATGTGTTTAGCTGTGTGGATCAACACAAATTATGCATAGCATGCAAAGAATGGGAATTCCAGAACATTTAATTGAAAACATGTGGAGCATGTACCTAGACCAAGAGTAGTCATTCAAACAAAACAAGGTGCTACTTGTTCAGGAAAGGTATGTTTCAGGGATGTATCCTTTCAGTATAATTATTCAACTTATATGCTGATCAAATAACTGAGAAGATGGAATATGTGAAGATCAATGATGCATCATAACTTGAGGAAGACTCATTACCAATATATGATGTGCACATGATATAACCTTGCTTGCTGAAAGTGAAAATGAATTGATGAACTTAATGATGAAGATCAAAGACTAGAAACTTTTGTATGGATTGCAGCTCAAAACAAAAACTAACTACTGGACCAATAAGCATTATCATTTAAATGCAGAAATGATTGACATTGTCAAGGACTAATTTTACTTGGATCTACAATTATTGACCACAAAAGTAGCAATCAAGAAATGAAATTCTGTCCAAATTTTATGTGAAAAGTCTCTTTAAAGTGTTGAAAAACAAAAATGTCGTTATGAAGACTAATGTGTGCTTGATCCAGCAAAAATATATTCATGTGTAGCCTCATGTGTAGGCAAAAAATCTGGACAATGAATAAGGAAGAATGAAGAAAAAATGTTGTGTTTGAATTACGGTGTTAGCAAAGAATATTGAATATACCATAAGAACAAAAAATTTGTCTTTGAAGGAGTAAAGCCAGAATGTGCCTTAGGAGTGAGGATGGTGAGACTTGTCTCTCATGTTTTGGACTTTTTATCAGGAGGAACCATTTTCTGGATAAGTGTATCACACATGGTAAAGTTGAATATCCTTAAAAAGAGGAAGATTCTCAATGAGATGAATTGACAGGGTGACTACAACAATGGATTCAAACGTAACAATGATTGTGAAGATAGCATAGGATGGGCAGTATTTTGTTCTGTTGTACATAGGGTTGCTATGAGTGGAAACCTACTGGAAACACCTCACAAGAACAACCACAAATTTATTGACCAAATAAACACAGCTGTTAAAATCATAATTACTAGAACTCAGGTAGCATAGTGGGTTTTGAATTGGGTTTCTAACCGCAAGGTCAGAAGTTCAAAACTACGAGCTGCTCTGAAGGAGAAAGATGAGGATTTCTGCTCACCTAAAGATTTGCAGTCTCAGAAACACTATACAGGCTTGCTTGATGTCACAGCCAACTTGATGACACATCACAACCAAAAGTTTAGACTATGATGGGAAACATTTATGATATATATGTGGTAAAATCCCCGCTATGAAAAAAAAAAAAAAAAAGAAGAAGAAAGGCAAATTATTAAACTTCAAAATAGTGTGATTCATTTGCTATTTAATAGGATAAACATGCTTATACATGCATATACCATTTCTTGAAATGGCACATAATGCTTGAAAAATGCTCATAATGCTTATTTCTGGAATAAGAGAAAAGTGAGGATGTACCAAGAGACTTACTTTACATATATTATTTTCAAGACTGTTAGTTATTTTACAATGATTATGCATTTATTTTACAAGTTAAACAAAAAAGACTTCTAAGAGAATCAATTGGCAATATTATGTTTAAAGAGAGGTAGACAGAAAAACATAGAAATATTTAGTTATTGAGTGTCAAATGCTTGGTCCCTGTATATCTGCCAAATGTTTTTAGAAGGTTATTTATTTTAACAACAAAATAAATAAATAAGTAAATAAATAGAACTGAAAATGTATAAGGGGTTATAGAACTGTCTCCTAAGGCATATGGAAGAGTCTGAAACATCTATGGACTTTAGAAGCTTTGTCTTTTTTTTTTTTTTTTTTTAATAGTCAACTTGATTATATCTTACCTGAGAATGATGCCACCTTATTTTCTGATCTCTAAATTCCAGGATTGTGTCTTTTCGTCATACTTATTAAATATCTATTCTGAGAAAATAATTTTAGAACCTTGAATATATTAAGAAGAACATGACATCAGAATTGGAGGAAGACTCATTAACAACCTGTGAGAAGCAGATGATAAAATCTGCTTGCTGTAAGTGAAGAGAACTTAAAATACCTACTGATGATGATCAAAGAATATAGCTTCCTGTATGGACTGCATCTCAATGGAAAGAAAAATAATAATCCTCAAAATTGAATCAATAGACACAGCCAGCCTTCTACAGTATGAAAACCACCAAGTGATTTATGGAAAAAGAGGTGTGATTTTTTTTTTTTTTTTGCTCCTTTTGTGTTCTCCTCTGTCATACCCTCTCTGTACAGACTGGGATTCTTCACGCAGGTGAAAGCACAAACCCGAAAGGGTCCAGCATTGCACCCACAGGATACAATTTTCCCTCGGCACAAAGAGAAAGTAGCTGAAAGCCCCAGTTGGCTACAGAGGCAAATACTCTGGTGGGTTCTTATGACATCTGACTTTTGGATTTAACCCTGAAGTTGGCTCCCCTATTTGGGTGGGAGCTTTTATTCCTGCCTTATCTAACAAGGGACAGCAGGTCTGGCCATATAGCTAAGCTGTATTTACACCCTGTAAAACCCCAACATAAAAACAAGAGCCAGCATCAACTATTATATACAAGAACAGTGTTCAAAGCCAACATCTGTTAAAGACACACTAAAGGGAAAAGGATGCAGTCATTTTGAAAAACACTCTGTGGAAACTCAGAGACCTAACTGATCATCAGATATAAAAGTATGAACAATATTTCTTCCACTCATTTCTCATTGTCTGCACACATACACTGCAGTGATTAGAGGGGATGCCTGAGTGAGTGGACACCCCCACCCACCTCTGGAGGTTTCAACTGTGCACTCACATTGTCCAGCTAAGGAAAAGATACTGGACTAATTTGCTATGGTTTTTCTTTTGTTTTTGCTTTTACTTTTGTTTCTATTTGTTTGTTTTTTTCTGTCTTTTGTATCCCACTTTTTTCCTCAGGATGGGAGCTTTATCTCCCTACATTACCCAAGAAGAGACTGTAATTATGGCTATATAGCCAAGCTACTAGCACACCCTATAATACCCCACCATCTGGGCAGGAACCAATATCAGCTGCTACACATTATATAGCGAGCCGACACTTGCTACAATTACTCGTAGTTGAGTTGTAAGAGACATGAAAAGGGAAGCCTATCTCCAGATAACATCTACAAGAAGGCACTCAATAAGCTTAATAATACAGCAAAACATTCATTTAATCATTGAAAACACATTTAACTACTGAAAATGTCCAAGAAACAACAAAAGATCTATGAATATGTCCAGAAACAAAAATGAGTAACTGAGACAAATGAGCTGTACATAGGCCTAGACTTTCCAATAGAAATAGAGAAGGATTTGAAACTGCCTGAAAAAGAATTAAGGAGAATGATACTGAGGTACATCCAAATGTTCCACAGAGAGGTGGAGGAAAATAAGGAAGAAGTCAGAAAAGTGTGGCAGAAGCAATCAAATAAAATAGATATAGTATTGGAAACAGTTCAAGACCTACAAAAAAAGGTCCAAATGATTAGTAATAAAATTTCATAAATGGACAATTCAATGAAAGGGAAAAGGAGTAGAACTGAGGAGATGGAAGCCAGAACCAATGAGCTGGAAGTCAAATCTTGTAATACTGCTATGATAGAAGAGCAAGCAGAAAAAAATAATAAATAAATCTGAAGAGAGTCTAAGATATTGGACAAAATGAAGAGGAATAACTTGAGAATGATTGGCATTCAGAAATAGGAAGAATCACAGAAGTCCACAGAGGAGATAGTTGAGGATCTTTTGGAAGAAAATTTCCCTAACATCCCTAACATCTTGAAGGCTGAAAAGATAAGTATCCAAGAAGCTGAACAAACCCCAGGAAGGATAGACCACAAAAGAAAATCACCACACAACATGGATGAACCTTGAGGACATAATGCTGAGTGAAATTAATCAATCACAAAAGGAGAAATATTGCATAAGACCATTATTGTAAAAGTTTAAGAAAAGATAACAACACTAAAAGGAAAAGGAAAAAAAAAATCTTTGTTGTTTCCTGGGAGATAGGGTGTGGGCCACGGGTGGGGAGGGGATGGTAGAGCACAGGGTAGGGAATAGACACATCATAGTTTGGGTGTTGGGATGGGCAATACACAAGTAGGGGGAAGAACAAGGTAGACAGGAGAACACTTAGGTGGGTTTGCATGGGCTAAATGAGACAGAGGTAAATAGTGATATATGCTCAATCTTGGAACAACAGGGCTCTGGGATACAGAGATTGAGGGTACAAAGGTGAAATAATGTTAAGATGCTTGACTATCTTATGAATATTTGTTTTCTTTGCCTACTATTGTAAAGTAGACTCTTGAGTGGGGTAGAAAGGAATATCCGGAAACATGATTATAGAAAGCTTGTAAGCTAGTACTTGCCCAGTGAACGAGGCTTCTTGCGGAGCATTTGTATTCTATAGGACTTTAGGTGGAATCCTGATCCCCATCCAGAACTTTCTGAGGTGGGAAATTCCCATTTGAAAAGACAAGCAGACCACCCTGGAACAGTTAGAGGCATAGAAGATACTTCTTGAAATAAAGACCAGCAGGAAAAAGCAAAAACAAAAACAGCAGTCTGGTTGGCTATCACAAGAACAAGAAAGTTGTTTGCCAGGGAGACAACAAGGCAAGAAATCAAGTCCCCTCAGGACAAAACTTCATGCAAGACTGAAACTCAAACAGAATACATGAACAGGCATGTAAGCTTTCTAGTGACCACGTTGGTCTACTGGTGAGGGAAAGTGGGGGAAATGCAGCAATGAAGATGTGTGCTGAGTGCTACCATGCTACATAGGCTCCCGCTAAACTGGAGTATGGTGAGACTTGGTTGGTCCGAGGTATGGTGAGACCTGGGGACTCCTTAGCCCATGCACAAGGACATAGCCACAGAGGGCTAGAGCTGAGAGTGAAGCGTCCAGCTAATATGAAGTGAGGGGATATGCACAAGAACACCCAAGCTAGCAGATAGTACCCATTTGTCCAGCTTCAATGGCTGGATGATCAGAACTCGACTAGAGGAAGATTTAAAAAAAAAAAAAAAAAAAAAAAAAAGATAAAGATAACAAGTGTAAATTGTTACAAAATTATGAACTTGACCTATCCTTATGGATGTAGTAGCTTAAAATACCAACCAAGAACGAAGGAATCTTTGCAGCAAGGATCATTCCCATTCCCTCTGTACATAGCGTTTATAGGAATAGGCAACTTAGACACTGGCTACATAAAATGGGGTGGTGGTGCTGGTGGTGGTTATAAAGGCATTAAGTGACTGTCTTACAAGTTTTCAAGAAGGAATTTAGTTTCAGAGTGTGCACGGTAAGTAGAATCACCACTGAGTTTTTTTCATTCTGTCTAGAGCGGTCTTGTGAAAGGAGATTCAGTAGTGAGTAATTGCTATCATGACTAATTGCCATTGTCACAACTGTAAAGGTAGAAGTTTTGTAGTAAAAAGAGGAGAGTGATTGATCTTATAGTCCAGGAATGGAGAACCCTGAAACTATCAAGGGAGCAGAGCGTAAATAGAATGTGGAACCCTATCCTGAGAAATGGCAATGCTAGAAATGGAGACAGAGATGATGACATGGAGAGATGGAGTAGCTGAGGACTGTAGACTCATGGAGGGAGAGGGGCTGTGTGCTGGCAGCCAGGGGGTAGGCTTGCAGGGTTGTTTGAATTATTATTTGAATGAATGTATATTCCTGAGTGTTTCTGTGTACATTAAAATAAAACAACAATACAGGGAATAGAAGCAAATACTGTTGAATGATGATGCATAGAGAGAATTGTAATCATTGCAATGAAACAAAATATGATAGGATGAGTGTAAAACTGATGTTTTTCCATGTAAGCTATCACTCAATTCACAGTAAAAACTTAAAAAACAACAAAAAAGCTGAATCAATAAACAACATCAGATGGAAAGAGAAAATATTTAAGTTGCCAAAGACCTCATTTTGCTTGGATCTACAATTAATGCTCATGAAGCAGCATTCAAAAATCAAAATATTGATTTCATTAGGTAAATCTGCTACAAAAAAAAATTTGCTCTTTAAAGTGTTAAGAGCAAAGATATAAGTTTGAAGACTCTGGTGCACCTGAGCCAACCAATGATATTTTCAATCACCTCATATACATGTGAAAGATGGACAAAGAATAAGGAAGACCATAGAATAGATGCATTTGTATTATGGCATTCATGAAGAATTAAAAGTATTGTGGGCTTCCAGAAGAGCAAACAAATCTGCCTTATAAGAAGTATAACCAGGAGAGGGCAGCACCACAGGCAAGCTGATACAGCACAAAAGCCACCCAGAGATTTGTGGAAACAGATGTGTGAAATACTTTTATTAATTTTTTCCCCTCCTCTCCCCTGTGCACTCTATCTGCCCAGCCCAGATGTCTTCATGTGGATGGGAGCACACACCCAAAAGGGTCCAGCGTTGCACTCACAGGGTACAATTTTCCCACAGTGCAAAGAGGAGGTTTCTGAAACCCCCATAAGAGGCTAATCTACCAGCTGCATCTTATGACGTCTAATTCTGGAATTTAGCCCTATAGTTGACTCTCCTACTTGAGCGGGAGCCTTTAGTCCTGCCTTATCTAACAAGAGACAGCAGATCTGGCCATACAGCCAAACCATATTTGCACCCTGTAAAACCCCAACATAAAAGGCAAGAGCCAACACCAATTATTAAATACAAGGATGCAGTCATTTTGAGATTTACGGTGTGCATGCACTGATACCTAACCGATTTTCGGAGATAAAATAGTGAACAATCTTTCTTTTATTCATTTCTTAATCTCTGTCTGCATAACTCTACAGTGGTGACTACAGGGGGTTTCTGAATGATTGGACACCCCCACCCACTGCTGGAGGTTTCTACTGTGCATGCACACTGACCTGCACAACAAAGGCTACTGGCCTCGTCTGCTATGGTTTTGGGTTTGTTTGCTTATTTTTGTTACTGCTTTTACTTTGTTTCTATTTTTTGACACTTTGGTCTTACTTTTTTCCTGGGGGTGGGAGTGTTCTCTCCCTACGCTACCCAAGAAGAGACAGCAACCATGGCCATATATCCAAACTACAAGCTATCCTATAATATCCCGTGATCTGGACAGGAGCCAATATCAGCTGCTATGAATTACACAGATAGCCAAAACTTGCTAAGATTGCTCGCTAAGACATGAAAAGGGAAGCCTATCTCCAGATCACACCAACCAGGAGACACTCAGTAAGTTTAATAATACATCAAGATACATTTATTTAATGATTGGAAACACATCTAACTATTGAAATTTTGGAGTAACAACAAAAGATCTCTGCACATGTCCAGAAACAGAAAAGAGAAACTAAGACAAATGAGCTAGGTAGGCATAGACTGCCCATTAGAAGGAGAGCAGGCTTTGGTACTGCCTGAGAAGGAATTTAGGAGACTAATAATGTGACACATCCAAACGCTCCAGAGAGGAATGGAGAACAATAAGGAAGAAGTCAGAAAAGTGCTACTGGAGCAAGCAAATAAGATCAATATAGCAATGGAAACAACTAAAAACCTGCAAAAAGAGGTCAAAATGATTAAAAATAAAATATCAAAAATAGATAATACACTGAAAGGGCAAAAGAGTAGAAATGAAGAGATGGAAGGCAGAACTAGCAAGCTGGGAGATAAATTAATTAATACTGCAATGATAGAAGAACAAGCAGAAAAAAGGATAAAAAAATCTGAAGAGAGTCTAAGATTCAAGTTAGGGAACATGAAGAAGAATAACTTAAGAATTACTGGTATTCAGAAACAGGAAGAATCACAGAAGTCCACAGAGGAGATAGTTGAGGATCTTCTGGAAGAAAATTTCCCTAACGTCTTGAAGGATGAGAAGATAAGTATTGAAGAAGCTGAACAAGCCCCAGGAAGAATAGACCCCAAAAGAAAATCACCAAGACATATGATAATCAAGCTCTCCAAAAACAAACACGAGAGAATCCTAAAAGCAGTTAAGGAAAAGAAAAGTGTTACTTAACAAAGGCAAGCAAATCAGATTAAGCTCTGATCTCTCAGCAGAAACCATGTAGGCAAGAAGGCAATGGGGAGACATATAAAAAACCCTAAAAGAAAACAACAACAACAAAAAACACAAAAACTGCCAAACAAGAATCTTCTACCCAGCAGAGCTGTTAATAAAATATGATGGTGCAATCAAAGCATTTCAGGATAAAAAGTGCTAAGGGACTTTGTCAAAGGCAACCCAGTGCTTCAAAACATCCTAAAGGGAGTTCTTCAAACTGAAAACCCAACAAGAACAGACAACAACCAGAGATTGACAGACATGGCAGCACCACCTGGAACTCAGTCGACAGATAGAAAAGTCCAGAAGAGAAGAAAATTGTAACAACAAATTCAGACGACCTGGGAGGTCAATCAAAGATTAATATAATAAAAATGTCAAAGATGGGAAAATTATAGAAACAGAGATTCAGGTGGTGAGGAGGTCAGGTAGACTGCAGGATAAAATAGACGGTCTTAAATGGAGGGAAAAGTTTGTAGATTATAGGATAACTTCAAAGAAAATTAATACTTTACAACATACCATGAAAATGAAGATCCAAGAAGGACATGGAAACCTTAAAACTAAGAAGAAACTGACAAGAAAGATCACAAAAAAACCATAAACTCAGCACAGGAAGGCATGCAGAACAAAAGAACCAGCACCACACACACAAACACAAACACACACACACACACACAAAACCTAACATAATGACAGCAATTAATTCACACCTATTGATAATTACACTGAATGCCAATGGATTAAATGCAGCAGTGAAGAGACAGAGAGTGGCAGAATGGGTAAGAAAACAAGTTCCTTCAATCTGCTGCCTGAAAGAGACCTTACGCACAAAGACAAAAACTGACTAAAAGTTAAAGGATGGAAAAAATATACCAAGCTAATTAAAACGAAAAAACAAGCAGGAGTGGCAATACTAATCTCTGAAAAAATAAACTTTAAGGCAAAAATCAGGATAAGTGATTAAGAAGTACATTATCTCATAATTAAAGGTTCAATTGAACAAGATGACATAACCATAATTAACATCTGCTTTCCCAGTGAAAGAGCCCCAAGATATATAAAGTAAACCTTACTAGAATTGAAGAAAGAAATACATAAATTTACAATAATATTGGGAGATTTTAATATGCCACTTTTGAGAAAAGATAGAACAACCAGAAAGAAACTTGAGAAAGATACAGAGAAATTAACAGCACAATCAACCAACTTGACCTCATAGATTTGTACAGATTATTCAACCCAACAACAGCACAATATACATTCTTTTCCAGTGCACATGGAATATTCTTCAGAATTAACCATGTGTTATTCCACAAAACAAGCTTCCGTAAATTTACAAACAACAAAATACTGCAAAGCATTTTCTCAGACAACAATGCTATAAAACTAGAAATCAACAATAGGAAGAACAAGGAAATAAAGTCGAGTACATGGAAACTGAATAACACCCTACTGAAATGTGACTGGATAATAGAAAAAATTAAATGTGAACTCACAAAATTCCTAGAAACAAATGAGAATGAAAATGCATCATACCAAAATCTTAGGGACAAGGCGAAAGCAGTGTTGAGCAGAAAATTTATTCCAATAAATGCACGCATCCAAAAAGAAGAAAGAACCAAAATTAACAAATTAACACAGTATCTCCAACAATTAGAAACAGACCAACAAAGGGAGCCAACAGTCAGCAGAAGAAAATAAATAATGAAGATTAGAGCAGAAATAAATGAGATAGAAACAGAAAAAAATATAGAAAGAATCAAAAGAACAAGAAGCTGGTTCTTTGAAAGGATTAATAAAATCGGCAAACCTAACAAAAGAAAAGAGGGAGAAGACACAATTAACATGCATTAGGAACCACATGGGTGATGTCACAAAGGAACCAAAGGAAATAAAAAGAATATTAACAGAATACTATGAAGAAGTGTTCTCCAACAAATTTGACAACTTGAAAGAGATGGATCAATTTTTAGAAAAACCTGACGTATCTAAAGTTACACAGAGTGAAGTAAAAAACTTGAACAGACCTAGAACAAAAGAAGATATTAATCTGGTCATTAAAAAACTCCCAACCCAAAAAAGTCCAGGTCCAGATGGCTTCACAGGTGAGTTTTACCAAATATTCAGGGAAGAGCTGTCACCAAATCTACTCAACTTATTCCAGAACATAGAAGAGGATGGAAAATTTCCTAATACATTTTATGAAGCAAGCATAACACTCATGCCAAAACAAGGGAAGGACATCACTAAGAAATAATATTATAGACTAATGTCCTTCATAAGCATATATTCAAAAATTCTCAACAAAATCCTAGCCAACAGAATCCAGCAATACATCAAAAAGATAATACATCATGATCAAGTGGGATTCATATCAGGATGCAGGGATGGCTCAACATTAGAAAAACCTTCAATGTAATTCACCATATAAATAAGAAAAAAGAAAAGAACCACATGATCATTTTGACTGATTCAGGATAGGCATTTGATAAAACCAATATCCATTCCTGATGAAAACACTCAACAAAGGAGGAATTGAAGGGAAATCCCTCAATATAATTAACATTGTATATACAAAACCAACAGCCAACATCATTCTCAATGGAGAGAAACATCAAGCCTTCCCTTTGTGAACAGGAACCAGACAAATATGCCCTTTGTCACACCTCCTATTCAATATTGTGTTGGAAGTCTTAGCCAGAGCTATAGGGAAACTCAAGGCATCCAAATTGGCAAAGAGGAAGTAATACTGTATTTGCAGATGATATGATCGTATACATAGAAAACCCCAAAGACTAAATAAAAAAGCTACTAGGTCTCATTGGAAGATTCAGCAAAGTGGCAGGGTACAAGATCAACATACAAAAATCAGTTGGATACCTCTATATTAATAATGACAACAATGAAACGGAAATTAGGAAAGCAATACCATTTGCAATAGCTTTCCAAAGGATGTAATATTTAGGAATAAATGTAACCAGAGAAACAAAGGACCTATCCAAAGAAAACTGCAAAACACTAATACAAGAAACCAAAAGAGACTCACAAAAATGGAAGAATATACTATGCTCCTGGATAGGAAGACTTAACATTATGAACATGTCTATATTTACCCAAAGCAACCTACACAGATAATGCAATACCAATGTAGATTATAAGGACATTATTCAAAGAGATGGAAAAAACAATTACAAACTTTTTATATAAAGGAAAGAGACCCAGGATAAGCAAAGCACTGCTTAAAAAGAAGAACAAGTTAGAAAACTCTCACTCCCTGATTTCAAAATTTATTACACAGCTATAGTGGTCAATGGATGTTTACAGCTGTTTCTCTTCATTTTGAGTTGTGCCCCATCAGCAAATGAAGGTCCTGTGGGCTTTTCTCCCATGGGCTTTACTCCATTCGCGTTATCACGGTCAACTCTACTTTGAGGAGGCAGTTCTTCCTCAGTCGCTTTTTGAGTGCCTTCCATATCTGACAGAGTTTCTCTGCTATTCATAAGGTTTTCAGTGACTAAATATTCTGAAGTAGCTTGTCACTCTTTATTCCTAGTCTGTCTTTGTCTGAGAGTTCATCTGAAACCTGTCCACCACGGGTGACCCTGCTGGTATTTAAAATGTCAGTAGCATGGCTTTCAGAATCACAGCAATTTACAAGCCACCACAGTATGACAAACTGACAGACAAGTGGTGGCTGTTTGGTTTTATGTGAAAACTGTCACTTTAAATTTTGAGGAATTTTAAATGAAATGGAATGCATGAACATCAATATCTTAGGCACTAGTGAACTGAAATGGACTGATATTGGCCATTTTGAATCTGACAAGCACATAGTTTACTATGCCGGGAATGACAAATTGAAGAGGAATGGTGTTGAATTCATCATCAAAAAGAACATATCCAGATCAGTCATGAGGTACAACGCTGTTTGTGATAGGATACTCTCCATGCACCTATAGGGAAGCCTAGTTAATACCACTATTATTCAAATTTATGCACCAAACACTAAAGCCAGTGAGGATGAAATAGAAGAATTCTACCAACTTCTTCAATCTGAAATTGATCAAACATGCAATCAAGATGTATTGATCATTACTG
>NW_006408685.1:7342001-7375903 GCF_000296735.1 Chrysochloris asiatica
AGGACTTAAAACATTTACTGATGAAGATCAAAGACCTTTGGTATGGATTACATCTCAATGTCAAGAAAACAAAAATCCTCACCATTGGACTAATAAACAACATTCTTATCAACAGAGAAAAGATTGAAGTTGTCAAGGACTTCGTTCTTCTTGGATCAAATGTCAACACTCAAGGAAACAGCAGTCAAGAAATCAAATGACGTATTGCATTAGGTAAATCTGATGCACAAGACCTTTTTAAAGTGTTGAAGAGCAAAGATGTCAGCTTGAGGACTAAGTTGTGCCTGACCCAATCCATGGTATTTTCAACAACCTCATATGCATGTGACAGTTAGACAGTAAATAAGGAAGACCATAGAAGAATTGATGATTTTGAGTTATGGTATTGGTGCAGAATATTGAAAGTGCCATGGGATGCAAAAGAACCAATAGATCCATTTTGGAAGAAGTGCAGCTAGAGTGCTCCTTCGAGGCCAAGATGACCAAACTTCGTCTCTTGTACTTAGGAAATATTGTCAGGAGGGACCAGTCACTGGAGAAGGATAAGGTGGAGGGTCAGAGAAAAAGAGGAAGACCCCCAATGAGAAGGATTAGCCAAGTGGCAGCATTGATGGACTCAAGCGTGGCAACAGTAGTGAGGTTGGTCCAGGATCAGGCAGTGTTTCGTTCTGCTGTGCATAAGGTTGCTATGGGTCATTGCCAACTCGATCGCACCTAACAACAACAACAACATAGTGATCAAAACATCCTGGTACTGGTACAATGAAAGGTACATAGATCAATGGAACAGAATCGAGAATCTTCGATCAAGGCCCTAAGTATGTTGCATGGGGAGAAGGTATTTTCTTCAACAGATGGTGCTGGCAGACTGGAAATCGATAGACAAAAGACTGAAACAAGACCTTTACCTCATGCCATATACAAAAACCAACTCAGCATGGATTAAAGAAGTAAATGTGAATTCCAGAATTATAAAGGTCATCAATGAAAAAATTTGGACAAATTTAAGGGCTTTTATACAAGGCACACACAGACCACCAAACATTGTGAAAAATGAACAAACAAAAGAAGATAAGACAGATGAGTGGTACATAGTAAAAATTTAAAAGTTATGTGCATCAAAAGACTTCACCAAAAGAGTAAAAAGGGAACTGACTGAACGGGAAAATTCTTTTGCAACGACGTATCAGATAAGGGACTAATTTATAAAATATATAGGAAACTGAAACAGCTCTACAAGAGAAAGACAAATAACCCAATTAAAAAATGGGCACAGGACATGAACAGACACTTCACCAAGGAAGACATTTGGTCAGCCACCAAACGTATGTAGAAATGTTCACGATCACTAGCCATTAGAGAGATGCAAATCAAACAACAATGAGATAACATCTCACACCAACAATTACAGGGAATTTGTACACCTACATTGTTGGTGGGATTACAAAATGGTCCAACCACTCTGGAAAACAAAAGTGCATTCCCTCAGAAAGGTGGAAATAGAAATACCTTATGATTCAGAAATTCCTCTACTTGGTATTTATCCAACAGAAACACAACCATAACACAAGTAGATACATGCACACCAATGTTCATACCAGCACTATTTACAATAGCAAAAAGACGGAGACAGCCTAAATGCCCACCAATGGAAGAATGGATAAATAAACTTTGGTACATCCACACAATGGAATATTATGCTACCTTGAAGAATAACAAGGAAGTTGTAAGCCACCACATAACATGGAAGAGTAAAATTAGTCAGTCACAAAAGGCGAAATACTGCATAAGACCATTATTGTAAAAGCATAAAAAAAATACCCAAACTAAAAGGGGAAAAAAAAATTCTTTGTTGATTACCGGGTGTGTGTGTGTGGGTGTGTCAGGGAGGGTAAATTAGAGCACAGGGTAGGGAATAGACACGATAGTTCAGGTGTTGGTGTGTTGCAATAAACAAGAAGGAGGAGGGCAATGGTAGAACAAGGTAGATAGGAGAACATTTACACAGGTTTGTATGGGCTAAATGGGACAGAGGTAAATAGTGATGTATGTGCAACCTTGGAAAAACAGAGCTCTGTAATACAGGGAATGATGCATAGTTTGAATTGGCAAAAGAGGGGAAATAATGTTAAGATGCTTGATTGTCTTATGAATCTTGGTTTCCCTTGCCTAATGTTGTAAAATAGACACTTGAGGGGGAGAGAAATGAATAGCCAGAAACATGAGTATAGAAAGCTTGCTAGACCATCTTCAACCTATAACTGATAGCAATACCTAAAAGAGATGCCCAGTGAAAGAGGCTTCCTGCACAATCTTTGTAGTGTATGAGACCTTAGGTGGAATCCCGATCCCCATCCAGAATTTTCTGAGGTGAAAAATTTCCACTTGAAAAAAGCAGACCAGCCTGGAGCAGATACATCTTGAAAGAAAGTCCAGTAGGAAAAATCAAAACAAAAACAGCAGTCGGATTGACTACCATAAGACCAAGCAACTTGTTTACCGAGGATCCATCAAGGCAAGTCATCAAATCCCTTCAAGGAAAATCCCCTTCCATGACTGAAACTCAAAGGGAATACACGAGCATGTATGTCACCTTGCTGGCAACCACGTTGGTCTACCAATTCGGGGAAATGGAGGGAAAGCAGCAATGAAGATGTGGGCTGAATCTGACCACATTCAATAGACTCCCATCAACCTAGAGTGAGACCTGGTTGGCCAGCAATATGGTGAGACCTGGGGACTCCCGAGCCCATAGACAGGGACATAGCCACAAAGGGCTAGTGTGGAGAGTGAAGTGTCCAGCTGATATGAAGTGAGGGGAGATGCACAAGAACACCCATTCTTGCAGATAATACCCATGTGATCTACCTTCAATGGCTGGATGATCAGAACTCAACTAGAGGTATAAAGAAAAGGGGAAAAAAAAGTGTAATCTGGTACAATTTGATGAACTTGACCTATACTTATGGATATTGTAGCTTAAAAGAGGGAAGGAATCTTCACAGCAAGGATCTGTACACAGGGTTGATAGGGATGGGCAACTTAGACATTGGTTACCTAAAATTAGGAGGACTATAAAGGCACAAAGTGCCTGGCTTACAAGTTTTCAAAAGGGAGTTTAGTTTCAGAGAGTTCGAGTGAAGGTAGAATCTCCACTGAGTGGTTTTCAACCTGTCTAGATGAGGCTGGTGAAGGGAATTGGGGATAAGACTACTGTGGTTCAATAGTGAGTAATTGTTACCAGGACTGATTGTGATTGTTGCAAATGTAAAGATAGATGTTTTGTGAAACAAAGAGAGGAGTGGTTGAACTTGCAGTTCCACTCCCACTCTTCTCCCTGGGATCACAAAGGGAGAAGAGCAGGATCAGAGTATGGTACCCTATTTAGAGGGGCAGCGATGCCAGAGATGGAGGCAGAGATGATGACATGGAGAGATGGAGCGGCTGGTGACTCTAGACTCTTGGAGGGAGAAGAGCTGTGTGCTGGTGGCTAGGGAGAAGGCTTGCAGGGTATGTCCTTTGGTTGCTTGAATAATTATGTATCCCTGGGTGTTTTCGTGTACATCCTTCCCAGCGCCTAAAAAAAAAAAAAAGCAGAGGTAACATAAGAAAAAATTCTGTTGAATGATGATGCATGGAGGGGATTGTAATCATTGTAATAAGGTGAAGTACAATGGTATGAGTATAATTATAGTTGATGTTCTCCCATGTAAGCTATCTCTCAATTCATAATAAAAACTTAAAAAAAAAAAAAAAACTAATTTTGTTGTCACCATCTCTGACTGTTACATGGTATGTCCCACACTTTGGACATATTGTCTGGATTGATCAATTCCTGAAGAAAGACATCAAGCTTAGTAAAGTGGTGCATGAACAAAGAAGAGGAAGGTCCCCAACAAGATGAATTGACACAGTGGCAGCAACAGTGGGTTCAAACATCGCAATTGTGAGGATGACACAAGACTGGACAATATTTTACTCTGTTGTACACATGGTTGCTATGAGTTGGAACCAACTCGATGACATATAACAATGACAACAAATTCTCTTCATTTCTTATTGCATCTACCTTAGTATTTATTCTGAATTGCAAAGTTTCAAACCCAGTCCTGTCTCTGTCACTCAACTGATGATGACCTCCTCTTTTTCAACTTAACTTTTTATTATGTGCTTTTGATTCCTAACCATCCGTTAAGCATCCCCTCTTTCTCTTGTATCTCTCTATTCCTTAAGCTCCTTCCCTTGTTCTGCAAATATGAGAGTCACATCTGTTCTATGATATTTTCTTCTTTTCAAAATATATCACCTTTCCCTTTCTTCTCCAGTACTGATACAGTACTGCCTGGGATTAAATTGTTTCTCAGACTGCTCCTTATCTGTTTTTATTACTGCTTCATCTACCCCCTTCTCACTTCCAAACAAATGACATTCCTTAGAATTCATTTCTTCACCCACTTATTAGAAGTGTTGCTATATGGTAAGTCCACAATTCAGTCTATTACAGTTATTAGCATCAACATATTATTTGCTGCAAATATTTTTCTTACATTGTTTGCTATCGATCCTCTCTGAAAATGATAACAAATTAAATCAAGTATCTTGGACCTAGAGCTTTAAACTGTACTTGATGGCATCCATTTCCAATTATGAGCAGTTTACCACCTTGCCTCTCCTTTTGATTCCTAACATTTTATCTGGAATCTCATGGTTACCTTTCTGCTTCATCCAGTTACCTCTTAGGTTTTGACATTATCTTAACTGCATGACCTAACACCCTGTTCTCTTCAGACTTTCTGCCTGAAGCTGACCTTGGCTGCAATCCCAGAGGCAAACACCAACTTCCTTACTTATGATCTGTTCTTTGGCCCACATGGGGTACCTGGGTAGTGCTTGACTATTAAACAAAGGCTGTTGATTCAAACTCACCCAGAGATGAACCTTAAAAACCAGACCTGGTAATCTACTACCGAAAGTTCATAGGCTTGAAGATGATATAGAGAGTGCAGTTGGGATCACTCCACAAGTTGAAATCAACCTAATAGCAACTGGTTTAGTTTATGTTTGATTCATCCACATAACCCTTTCATGGACTACGAGATAAGATCTCACCTATACTGCCATGATAATGCTACCATCTTGTGGTCATGTGTGGAATTCTACTTGGTAGCTCTACAACTATGATTTTGAGTTTATTGATAATGTTAGCTTTTGTTTCCTTAATAGACGCTATGTGAAAGTTGCAGTGCTGGGCACATCTAATAATTCATTTAAACTTTTGTTTTAAGAGAGAGATAAGAATACAGCATATGCAGCTGCACACACTTGTCCTCCCGGCAATGAAATGAAAAAAATATGTATGTTGTTGCTGTTGTTGTTGTTGTTGGGTGCCATTGAGTCGATACCTACTCATAGTGACCCAATGCACAACAGAACGAAACACTGCCTGGTTCTGGGCCAACTTCACAATTGTTGTCATGCTTGAGCCCATCGATTCTGCCATATTGCCAATCCATCTCGCTGGGGGTATTCTTCTTTTTCTCGGATCCTCCACCTTAACAAACATGATATCCTTCTCCAGTGACTGGTCCCTCTTGACAATATGTCCGAAGTATGAGAGACAAAGTTTGGCCATTCTGGCCTCCAAGGAGCACTTTGGCTGCATTTCTTCCAACACAGAGCTGTTTGATCTTTGGCAGCCCATGGCACTTTTAATATTCTCCTCCAACACCCTAACTCAAAATCATCAATTCTTCTACGGTCTTCCTTATTCATTGTCCACTTTTTGCATGCATATGAGGTTATTGAAAATACCATGGCTTGGGTCAGGCGCACCTTAGTCCACAAGCAAAAATAGGTGAATTTATAGACTCCAGACTCTGGATACTAGTAAAACAATTGCAAAACCTAAATGAATATTAAATTAAGAGAATACCAGTTCTCAAATGGTAGAAGTAGTTTAATTTCTTTCCTCTACCATAGATGCTCTTCCCCACTTCCTCAGCATCAGGTGCTATGGTAGGTAGAGGCTTCTATTATGGTGGAGAACTGCAAACCCTGAACTATTATATCAGAGAAGGGACATGCTCTCTGGTTCAGGAATGTGTGGAACAGAGTTTGCTTATGCCAGGAAACTACTATATGTCTGTGTTCATATTGGGATGCGTATTGTTGGTTGGTCTGGTCGTACCTGAGGAATGGATTCAGATTATTGCAGTGATTTTTACCTTCTTCCAGAAGTGGCTACACCCTGCTGACAGATTCAAAGGGCTAGATAACCCTCTACTGAAACCTATTAAACCATTGACCAATTGTAGAAATAACAGAATTGGAACATGCACTTTGTAAAATTAGCTTGGAAAAGTCATTAAAAAAAAAAAAAAAAAGAAATCCCTGGGGAGTGGGACTCTCATATATGTTCTGATTTTTCTGTTTGGTTATGGCTAAAAAGTTTCTTCACTGCAGCACAAGGAAATTTCCCTTGAAGTTGGTCAAATCTTCTGAAAAGAAATTCTCATTGTCCATACATATTTTAGAATACTGTCTTTGCAAAAGTAGCCAGGGTATATTGCTGAGAAGATGAATTGTAACAGATTTTAGTCATTAAGATGAAATAAGATTAATAAACCCCTGGGGAAGGTAAAGATTATGAGTTACAGAGGTACCACATTATAATATTCAAATGCCCCAGATTCAACAAAAATAGCAAGTTATGCAAGGGCACATAAAAATGGGACCCAAACAAAATAGCAATAGGATGATAACATAAATGGAAGAAAAAAACAACTATGGAAGTATGGACAATGGATAGATTTTAAAAGCTGAAAAAAGCCCACTGTCATTTATTTGATTCTTACTTATAGCATAGAGGGTTTCTAAGACCATAAATTCTTTTGGGAACAGACACCCCTTTGTTTCTCCCATGGAAAGACTTGTGTCTTTGAAGTGGTTAGCAGCACAATGTCTAGTCCACAGTGTCACTAGGGATCCATAATGGATAAATTAGAAGACTTCAAAACAACAATTAAAAAAAATCTTTAAAGAACTCAAGGAAACAGGGACAAATAGAAAAAAAATGAAAATTTCAATAAAGAGATAGGAAATATTAAAATATATATATATATTGGAGCTGAAGAATTCAATAAACAAAATCAAACTATTTGGAAGGTTTTAACAAAATATTTCAACTGGGAGGGGCAAAAGGGACCAGGTGAATTTGAGGGTGTTGATTTTGTTAAGTACCATCAAGTTGATTCTGAGTCATAGCAACTCTGTATAGGGTTTCTGAGGAGTGGCAGGTGGGTTTGAATCTCTGACCTTGCCATTAGCTGTCCAGTGCTTATACTGTAGTGCCACACCAGTACTCATAGTTTAAGACAAGGCAGTTGAAATTAAGTTTTCCCTTTTAAAAAACTTTTTATTGTAAACTGAATTAAGGGATACAGAGAAAATTAGTGTCAATTCAACAGTTCATACACATTTTGTTTCATGTAATTGTAATCCCACAATATAAAATCACTTATCCCATTCCATCTCTGTGTTTCTTGTTTCCAGTCTTCCTTATTACTTCCCCTTGCCGTCTCTGAACTTTGTACTTGGGTAAATGCTGCCCTTTTGATCTCAAATGGTTGGTTATTCTGAGGAATGTGTTCTCCTTAATGTTTGTTCACTGTATGTTTTTGTTAGGTTAATTCCTATACTGCCTATAGTGATTTTATGCAAAATAGAATGAAACAATTCCTGGTCCTGCACCATCCTCACAATCATTGTTAAGCTTCAACCCTTTGCTGCTGCCACTGTGCAAATCCATCGCATTGGGGGTCTCCTTCTTTTTCACGGATCCTCCAATTTAATAAGAATGATGTCTCTCTCTAGGTATTTGTTCCTCCTAAAAACATTTCCAAAGTATAAGAGACCAAGTCTCATCATTCTGACTTCCAAGGAGTATTCTGGTTGTACTTCATCCAACATAGATTTGTTTGTTCTTCTGGCAGCCCATGACACTTTTAATACTATTCTCCAACACAATAACTCAAATGCATCAATTTTTCTATGGCCTTCTTTATTCAATGTACAACTTTCACATCCATATGTTGTTGTTGTTGTCACTTGCCAATGAGTCAGTACCAACTCATAATGGCCCTATGTACAACAGAACGAAACACTACCTAGTCCTGGGCCAACCTCACAATTGTTGTCACATTTGAGATCATTGATGCTGCCACTTTGCTAATCCATCTTGCTGGGGGTCTTCCTCTTTTACTCTGACCCTCCATCTTACCAAACATGTTATCCTTCTCCAGCGACTGATCTCTCCTGACAATATGTCTCAAGTATGAGAGATGAAGTCTGGCCATCCTGGCCTCTAAGTAGCACTCTGGCTGCACTTCTTCCAACACAGATCTTTTTGATCTTTTGGCAGCCCATGGCACTTTTAATATTCTCCTCCAACACCATAACCCAAAAGCCTCAACTCTTCTGCCGTCTTCCTTATTTACTGTCCAGCTTTTGCATGCATATGAAGTTATTGAAAATACCATAGCTTGGGTCAGGCATACCTCAGTCCTCAAGCTGACATCTTTGCTCTTCAACACTTTAAAAAGGTTTTGTGCAGCAGAGTTGCCTAATGCAATACGTCATCTTATTTCTTGACTGCTGCTTCCATGATTAGTTGATACAAGAAGAATGCAGTCCTTGACAACTTCAATCTTTTTTTCCATTGATAAGAATGTTGTTTATTGGTCCAGTGGTTAGGATTTTTGTTTTCTTTACATTGAGATGCAATCCATACCAAAGCCTGTGGTCTTTGATCTTCACAAGTTGAATACTTTAAGTCCTCTCCACTTTCACAAAGCAAGGTTGTATCATCTGCATATCGCAGGTTGTTAGTGAGTCTTCCTCCAATCCTGATGCCACGTTTTTCTTCATAGAACACAGCTTCTCAGATTATTTGCTCAGCGTACAGGTTGAATAAGTATTGTGAAAGAATACAATCCTGTCGCACACCTTTCTTAATTTTAAACCATTCAGTGTTCCCATGTTCTGTTCGAACAACTACCTCTTGGTCCAGGTACAGATTCCTCTTGAGCACAATTAAGTGTTCCAGAATACTCATACTTCACAAAGTTGTCCATAGCTTGTCATGATCCACACAATCGAAAGCCTTTATGTAGTCAATAAAGCATAGGTAAACATCTTTCTGATATTCTCTGCTTTCAGACAAGATCCATCTTAGATCTTGGCTTCTTCTGAATCTGGGCTTGAACCTCTGGAAGTTCTCTGTCAATGTATGTTTGCAGCCATTTCTGTATTACCGTCAGTAAAATTTTACTCGCATGGGATATAAAAAACATTGTCCGACAATTTCTGCATTCCATTGGGTCACCTCACTTTGGAATGGGCAAAAATACGGATCTCTTCCAATCAGTGAGCTAGATAGTTGTCTTCCAAATTTCTTGGCATAGATAAGTGAGTGCCTCCAGAGCTGCCTCAATTTCCTGAAAAATTTAAATTTTTATTCCATCAATTCCTGGAGTCTTGTTCTTTGCCAATTCCTTAAACGCACTTTGGACTTCTTCCTTCAGTATCATTGGCTTTGACCATATGCTACCTCTTGATACCATTGAATATCAACCATTTCCTTTTGGTACAGTGAATCTATTTATTTCTTCCATTTTCTTACTTTCTAAATGTTTTATTGTGAATAATGTGATAGTTTACATGGCAGAACTTTAGTTTTACATTCACCCTATCGTATATCGTTTCATTGTCATGGTTACAATTTCCTCCATTCAACATCAACCAACCAAAGGTTACATCCTACAAGTCTGCCCCCCTCCCCCACCTCTCCCTCTTTGGGATTAGAGTCCCTAGCTACTCCATCTCTCCATGTCATCATCTCCGCTTCCATCTCAGGGATCACTGCTTCTCTGGGTAGAGTCCTGTGCTCTGCTCTTCTCCCTTCATGGTCCCAGGGACCTTCACTCCAAGACTGAAAAGTTAATCACTCCCATCCTTGCCAGAAATTGTCTACCTTTACAGCTATAACCCTCACAATCAGTCCTGATAACAATTATCCACCATTGAATTATTCACCCATCTGCATCTCCTTTCATCAGTCCCGCCTAGACAGATTGGATACTACTCAGTGTAGATTCTCCCTTTCTTCACGCCCTCTGGATCTAGGTTCCCCTTGAAAGCTTGTAAGCCAGTCACTTCTTGCCTTTGTATCCCCCCATTTTGGGTAGCCAATGTCCAGGTTGTGTATGCCTGTCTACTCTGTGTATGGAGGGGGTGGGAATGATCCTTGCTGTAAAGATTTTTTCCCTCTCTTGAGCTACTGCATCCATAGGTGTAGGTCAAATTCATCAAATTGTATCAGATTACTGTTTTTTTCCACTTCATTCTTCTAGTTGCACTCTGAAGACAGGTCAAGTGGGTACCATCTGCAAGTGTGGGTGCTCTTGTGTATATACCCTCCCTTTTTATCAGCTGGATGCTTCACTCTCCACTCCAGTACTCCGTGGCCATGTCACTGACTCTGGGCCCAAGAGTACCAAGGTCTTGCCACATTGCTGGCCAACCAGGTCTCCACCCAGGTTCACAGGAGTCCATTGAACGTTGTAGGGCTTAGCTCGCAGCTTTATTGCTGTTTTTCCCTCACTTCCCGTTATCGGTGATGAACGTGGTCACCAATCAGAGCATGTATTCCCATTGAGTTTTAGTCTTGGAAGGGGGTTTGCTCTGAGGAGACCCAATCCCTTGGCTTGATGTCTCCTGGGCAAGAAACTTGCTTGTTCTTATAGTAATCAGTTGGTCTGCTTCTACTATTTTGTATTTTTCCTGTCGGTCTTTCTTTCAAGGAGTATCTTTTGTTCTTCTAGCTACTCCATGCTGGTCTGCCCTTCCTTTAAAAAGGAAATCTCCCGCATCTGAAGATTCTGGATGCTGTTCAGGATTCTACCTATAGTCTTATGTAATGCCCAGGCTCTGCAGGTAGCCTCCTTCACTAGGCACATTGTAGTCCCATTTTAGGTATTCCAATCAGTTATAGGCAGAAGATGTACTTACAAGCTTTCAATGGTGATATTTCTGGCTATTCTTTTTTCTCCACCTCAAGTGTCTATTTTATAATGTAATGCAGGGAAAACCAAGATTGAAAAGACAGCCAAGCATCTTAACATTATTCCACCACCCCCCCTTTCCACATTCCAACCATGTCTCAATTCCTGAATCCCAGAACTCTGTTGTTCCAAGGTGTGCATACATCATTATTTCCCTCTTTCTCACTCAGCCCATGCAAACCTGCCTACTTGTTCTCCCATCTGCTTTGTTCTTCCATTCCCCTCCCCTTTTTTGTGTATTACCCCTTCCACAGCACCCAAACTATCCTGTGTCTATTCCCTGCCCTGTGCTCCACCTTCCCTTCTTTCCCCTCACCCCACTCCCACATCCCAGCAACTAGCAAAGAATCCCCCCACCCCCCTTTAGTATGGGTTATTTTTCTTAGTCTTTTACAGTAGTGGTCCTATGCAGTATTTCTCCTTTTGTGACTGACTAATTTCACTCAACATAATGCCCTCAAGGTTCATCTATGTTAACTGGTCATTTGCAGCTTCCTTGTTATTCTTCAAGGTAGCATAATATTCCACTGTGTGTTTGTACCACAGTTTGTTTATCCATTCTTCAGTTGATGGACACTTTGGCTGTCTCCATCTTTTTGAAATTATAAATAGTGCTACTATGAACACTGGTGTGCATATATCTACTCATGGCTCATATTTCTTGTGGGTAAATACCAAGTAGAGGAATTGCTGGATCATAAGGTATTTCTATTTTCAACCTTCTGAGGAAGCGCCATATTGCTTTCCAGAGAGGTTGGACCATTTTGCAGTCCCACCAGCAATGCAGGAGTGTCCCAGTCTCTCCACATCCCCGCCAGCATTTATTGTCCTCTACTTTTTTTATCTTTGCTGTTATTGTTGGTGTGATATGATATATCATTGTTGTTTTGATATGCATCTCTCTAATGGCTAGTGATCGTGAACATTTCTTCATGTGTTTGTTGGCTGCCTGGATCTCCTCCTTAGTGAACTGTCTGTTCATGTCCTGTGCCCATTTCTTAATTGGGTTATTTGTCTGTTTCTTGTAGATGTGTTGTAGTTTCCTATATATTGTTGAAATGAGTCCCTTATCTGATGTCTCGTTGCAAAAGATTTCTGCTCAGTCTATGGGTTCCCTTTTTACTCTTTTAGTGAAGTCTTTTGAAGCACATAAGTTTTTAATTTTTAGTATGTCCCACTCATCTATTTTGTCTATTTTTGTTTGTGCACTTTTCAAGATGTGCAGTAGTCTGTTTTGCCCTGAATTAGTGCCCTCACCTTTGTCCCTATTTTTTCATTGATGATCTTCATAATTTTGGGATTCACATTTAGATCTTTATTCCACGTTGAGTTCGTTTTTGGATAGGGCTTGGGACAAAGATCTTGTTTCAGTCTTTCACATATCTCTTTCCAGTTCTGCCAGCACAATTTGTTAAAGAGACTGTCTCTTCCCCATGCAATATGCTTAGGCACTTTGTCGAAAATAATTTGGCTGTATGTGTTAGGTTAATTTCTGGATTCTTGATTCTGTTCCATTGATCAATGTACCAATACCAGGCTGTTTTGGCCACTGTAACCATGTAGTAAAGTTTGAACCGGGAGTGAGAGACCTCCAACCTTGTTCTTCCCTTTAAGCAATGCTTTGCTTATCCTGGGTCTCTTTCCTTTCCATATAAAATTAGTAATTGTCCTTTCCATGTCTTTGAAGAATTTTGTTCGAATGTGTATTGGGATTGCATTGTATGTGTAGATTGCTCTGGGCAGTATTGACATTTTCACGATGTTGAGTATTCCTATCCTGGAACATGGTATGTTCTTCCACTTCTGTAGGTGTCTTTTGGTCTTTTGTAGTAATGTTTTGTAATTTTCTTTGTATAAGACCTTTGTTTCTCTGGTTATGTTCACTCCTAAATATTTCATCCTTTGTGTGGCTATTGTAAATGGTATTGCTTTCCTAATGTCCTTTTCATTGCTATCGCTGTTGCTATAGAGAAATCCAACTGATTTTTGCATGTTGAGCTTACACCCTGCCACTTTGCTGAATCTGTCGATGAGGTCTAGTAGTTTTTTTAGTGAGGATTTGGGGTTGTCTATGTAGAAGATCATATCGTCTGCAAATAAGGAGAGTTTTACTTCCTCTTTGCCAATTTGGATGCCTTTAATTTCTCTGTCATGCTGTATAGTTCTGGCTAAAATTCCAGCACGATATTGAATAGGAGTGGTGGTAAAGGGCATCTTTGTCTGGTTCCTGTTTGCAGGGGAAGGCTTTCAGTTTCTCTCCATTGAGCATGATGTAGGCGCTTGGTTTTGTATATATGCTCTTGATTATGTTGAGGAATTTCCCTTCAATTGCTACTTTTTGGGGTGTTTTTATCTAGAATGGATGTTGGATTTTGTCAAATGTCTTTTCTGCATCAATCTATATGATCATGTGGTTCTTTTCCTTTTTCTTATTTATATGATGGATTACGTTGATTGTTTTCTTGATGCTGAACCATCCTTGCATTCCTTTTATGAAACCCATTTGTTTGTGATGTATTATTTTTTTGATGAGCTGTTGGATTCTGTTGGTTGGATTTTGTTGAGAAATTTTGCGTCTATGTTCATGAGGAATATTAATATTGGTCTATAGTTTTCTTTTTTAGTGACATCCTTCCCTGGTTTTGGTATAAGGGTTATGCTTCCTTCATTAAAAGTTTTAGGGTGTTTTCCATCCTCTTCTATGTCCTGGAATAGTTTGAGTAGAATTGGTGACAGTTCTTCTCTGAATGTTTGGTAGAAGTCACTCATGAAACCATCTGGGCCTGGGCTTTTGCTGGTTGGAAGTTTTTTGATGACCTGGTCATTTTCTTCTTTTGTTATGGGTTTGTGCAAGTTTTCTACTTCAGTCTGAGTAAGTTTGGGTAGGTCATGTTTTTCTACAAATATATCCATCTCATCTAAGTTTTCAAATTTGTTGGAGTACAGCTCCTCATAGTAGTCTCTTATTATCCTTTTGATTTCATTTGTTTTTTTGTGACTTCACCCATGTGGTTTCTAATGCGATTTATTTGTGTCCTCTCCCTCTTTTCTTTAGTTAGTTTTGCCAATGGCTTGTCAAGTTTATTAATCCTTTCAAAGAACCAGCTTCTTGCCTGTTGATTCTTTATATAGTTTTTTTTGGTTTTCAATTTCATGTATTTCTGCTCTTATCTTTATTATTTCCTTTCTTTTGGTTCCCTCTGCTGGTCTGCTTCTAGTTCTTGAAGATGCTGTGTTAATGTGTTGATTTTGGTTCTTTCTTCTTTTTGGATGTGCACATTTATCACAATAAATTGTCCTCTCAGGACTGCTTTCGCCGTGTCCCAAAGATTGTAGTATTTTTTTTTTTTTTCATTCTTGTTTTTTTCTAGGAACTCTGTGAATTCACGTTTGATTTCTTCTTTTACCCAGTTGCTTTTCAGCAGGGTATTGTTCAGTTTCCATGTATTCAACTTTGTTGCTTTGGTCTTCTAGTTGCTGATTTCTAGTTTTATAAGATTGTGGTCTGAGAAGATGATCTGTAGAATTTTGATGTTTGTAAATTTATGGAGGCTTGCTTTGTGACCTAACACATGGTCAATTCTAGAATAGAGAAGAATGTGTATTATGCTGTTGTTGAATAGAATGCTCTGTATACATCTATGAGGTCAAGTTGGTTGATTGTGTTGTGTAGTTCCTCTTTAGCTTTGTCCAGTTTCTTCCTGGTTGTTCTGTCCCTTTTTGAGAGTCCTGTGCTAAAATCTCCCACTGTAATTGTAGATATATCTATTTCTTTCTTCAATTCCAGTAAGGTTTGCTTCATGTATCTTGGTGCTCTTTCATTGGGAGTGTATATATTTGTTATGGTTATGTCGTGTTGCTCAATTGACCCTTTGATCATGAGATAGCATCCTTCTTTGTCTTGTATGATGGTTTTTATCTTAAAGGTTACTTTGTCGGAGATTAGTATTGCCACTCCTGCTTTTTTATTGTTGCAGTTAGTTTGGTAATTTTTTTTTCCCATCCTTTAATTTTTAGTCTGTTTTTGTCGTTGTGTGTAAGGTGTGTCTCTTGCAGGCAGCATATTGATGGATTTTGTTTTCTTATCCATTATGCCACACTCTGTCTCTTCATTGGTGCATTCAATCCATTGACATTGAATTTAATTATCGATAAGTATGAATTGATTGCTGTTATTATGTTACTCTTTTGGTGGTGCTGTTCATTCTTTTGTGCTGCATTCCTTCTTGTGTTGGGATTGTGTTTTTGTGCTATTTCTTGTCAGGGCTGAGAAATGAAGTTAAGACAGGGAGAGAGAGAGGGAGAAATGTGTAGTTTCCCGCAGCTGTCTCTCTCACTCCCTTTTTTTTTTCTTTTTTTCTGAAAGTGCTGTCCTCTAAACTCTGCCGGGCGGGGTAGTCGCTGAGGCAGTCCAGTCTCCAGATTCCTAAGTCCCCAGTATGTTCCTTAATATCATGATTTTTTTCACTTTCGAATGCGGGAAACTGACGTCCTGGATTTTATGGTATATCTGGTGCTCTGGAGTTGTTCTATGAGCTCTTCCTTCATGAGATCCCCTCCCTTCTCACCGAAGTGTACCCTACCTGGTTTTCGCCTCCTGAAACCCCATCCAGACGATCTCGCTTCCATTTTCTTTTGATGCTTTCTGCAACCAATAATTTTCCCAGAGTATCCTTCAATAACAAAAGTAGAGGCTTGAATTTTTCCTTCAATTCCCCCAGCTTGAGAAATGCTGAGCGTGCTCTTCCTTTTTGGTTTTCTGACTACAGATGTTTGCACATTTTATTCTAATATTTAACTTTGTCTTCTCGAACTGACCTTTGACATTTTCTTTTCAGTGCTTGTACCTCCTCAATTCTTCATTTGCTTTAGCATCTCTACACTGGAGAACATGTTCAGCATCTCTTCTGACATCCATTTTGATCTTTTCCTTCTTTTTTGTCTTCTTAATGAATTTTTGCTTTCTTCTATATGATGTTCTTGATGTCATCCCACAACTCTTCTGGACTTTGGTCTTTAGCGTTTAATGTATCAAATCTGTTCTTCAGATGATCTCTAAATTCAGGTGGGATAGATTCAAGGTCATATTTTGGCTCTCATGGACTTGTTTTCATTTTCTCCAGCTTCAGTTTGAATTTGCATATGAGCAATTGATGGTCTGTTCTACAATTTGCCCTGGCCTTGTTAAGAGACAATAATATGCATAGACCTCACCAGATGGAATAGACAGAAATAAAATTGATTACATCTGTGGAAAAAGACGATGGAAAATCATAAGTCAAAATATCCATATGAGACTATTGAAACTACCATGGCTTTGGTCAGGTGCACCCCAGTCTTCAAACTGACTTATTAATACGTAAATAAATGCTCTTGAATACTTTAAATAGGTCTAGTGCAGCGAATTTACCTAATGCAATATGTTGTTTAATTTTTTAACTATTTCTTCCATGAGTGTGATGGTGAATTCAAGCAAAATCATTTCTTTAAAAACTTGAATCTTTTTTTCCAATTATCTTGATGTTATTTATTGCTCCTGTGGTGAAGACTTTTGCTTGCTTTACATTGAGGTGCAACCCATTCTGAAAGGCTGTGGTCTTTCATCCCCATGAATAAAAATTATACATCCTCTTCACTTTTAGTAAGCAAGGTTGTATCATATGCATAATGCAGGTTGTTAATGAGTCTTCCTCCAATCCTGATGCCACGGTCTTCCTAATATAAATCAGCTTCTTAGATAATGTGTTCACCATACAAAAATGTGGTGGAAGAATACAATTTTGGCTCACACCTTTCCCAATTTAAAATCATTCAGTGTCCCATTGTTCTATGTACAGGTTCTTCATGAGCATAATGAAGAGTTCTGGAATACCCATTCTCCACAATATTGTCTAAAGCTTGGCATGATCCACACAGTTGAATGTCCTTGATAGACTATGAAGCACAGGGAAACATCTTTCTGGTATTATCTGTTTTCAGAACAGATCCATATGATGTCAGCAATGATATCCCTTGTTCCATATTCTGTTCTAAGTCCTGCTTGAGCCTCTGGCAGTTTCCTGGCAATGTACTCTTTCAGTCATTTATGAATTTTCTTTTGCTAAATTTTACTTTAATGTTATATTAATCACATTGTTTGATTATTTCCACATTCCATTGGGTCACTTTTCTTTGGAATGGGTACAAATACAGATCTCATCCATTCAGTTGGCCAGGTAACTGTCTTCCCAATTACTTGGCATAGATGAGTGAGTGCCTCCACATGAGTTTGATGAAAGTTTTCAATTTGTACTCCATTAATTCCTGAAGACATGTTCTTTGCCAGTACACCTTGGAATTCTTCCTCCAGTATCATTGGCTCTTCTTGAAATGACCATACGCTACTTCTTGAAATGATTGTACATTGACCATTTATTGTTGGTGCAGTGACTTTATGTATTCCCTCCATCTTCTTTTTGTTGTTGTTGTTGTTGTTATTGATTGTAGTGGAAACAATGCTTTTAACATTTTTTGCCTGCAAACCACAAACAGTAAAAATACAGTTTTTACAAATGTTTTTCTTTCTATAGTAAAATTTCAGAACTACTACAGTTATTATACTGCTATATAAATGTTGGAGTCCTGGTGTGGCACTGTGGGTTAGTGCAACAGACTGTAAAGCTGTAGGTAACTGCAAGGTCAACAGTTCAAACTCACAAGCTGCTTCTTGGAAGCCTTATGCAGGGTCGCTATGTGTAGGAACAAACTCGATGGTACTTCACAACAAATATAAATTTATGAATAATTGTGATAATTATGAATTGAACAGTAAAACATATCAGTCATTACCTCTCATCTTCACTGTTCCAGACATATGCTATTGCTTGAAAATATATAGATAGCTAGATAGATTTGATAGGTTGGTTAGAGTAGATAAGTTATATATATAAACCTATATAGGTATATTGGTGCTTTCTAGATAGACTATATAGATATGCATCCTGTCACAATGCTCATTTATTTATGTAAGGTAATAAAGAACTAAGGACATAAAGCTCATTATATTACCTTATGGTTATATATGGAGGGCAGGTATGAGTAAATCCAGCTTCTCAGTCTTTGAAGTACAAGATTGAGATTTCATAGCCACTAACTGAATTGCTCAGTAATATTTGGTTTGCATGCCAAAATTCTAAGACAAACACATTTAAACTTGCATTTAAGCAACCGTCTGAGCTAGAGCTATAGAAAGGAGGGTCTTTCCAGATGAAAACTGATACTGTAAAGAATTTAGACTGCAATATAAAAATAATTTGACCATTGAAAAAGGGATCTGAGTGAGTTACCATATCAATAAACAAGATTCAATTTGCTTGTATCTCCTCTTTGTAGAAGGAGGCTATTACAAAATAAGAGAAAGGAGTCAGTGGTTGAAAAATTATAAATTGTGGTTTTCTTTAAAACAATGAAATTTTAATGCTAAAGCAGTTATAATCAAAAGTGGTGCAGAATTTGTTAGAAAAAAATTGTACATAAATATTGTTCAGTTCCCAGAACTTGTAGCAATACTTACATTACAAACAATAAAGATGCCATCAGTGGATATGAATTTACAAAACAAAACAAAAATGTTAATAGAAAAGCAACTGCATAATAAACGTCACAATCTATGTAGAGTAACATCACACCCTCAGATTGAAAAAGTACTGAACAACAGTTTCAACCCCATTAGAAAAGAATACATTCACAAGTGTAATGCTTTGAGGAAAAGTTCAAGACATAACAGGACTTTGGCACGGTTTAAGATGGTGAGAGTTTGAACAATCACCAGTAAGGTGAAGAAGAACTTCCATCAGTTTTACACCACAACCAACCTTGTATAATGCCCTCTCAAGAAATAGGACAGGGAGGCGGGGCTTGATGGCAGTGAAATTCACCATCAGCCATACCACAGAATACCAGGAAAAACAGATCCAGGGCAGAGCTCCAAAACTCGGAACCACAGAGGTAGGAATATTTTTTTAAATTTGAAGTCTTATAGCAAGTGGAATTTGAAGCTGAAGCAAGAAATCATGTACTTTTCAATCTGCTGGGCTCAGAGGCCCAGAGCTGACATCTTGGGCAAGATCAAATGGCAAGACCAAGTGGGGGAGCAGAAACACCAGGGAAAAATGCCACGGTTACCTTGAAGCAAAAGTGGACAATACACTTTGTCAGTTTTGCTTTGTTCTGAGTTTCTTTTTTTCTTTGTATCTGGTCATTGCCCCCCCCCCACACACACACACATTGTTTGTGCACCTTCATTCTGGTGACTAGAGGAGGTGCGTGCCTGAGTGAATGGACACTCCCCCACCCTCACCACTGTTGGGTTTTTCTGACATGCATGTGCACAGATACTCAGCCAAAGAGCAGGCCCTGAATGTTATTATGTTTTTAATATGGGAAAGGCCAGGGCAGGGTTGTAGAGAGGGAAAGAGAGTTTACAAACAAAACAGGACAAAAATTAAATTAAAGCCTCAGATATCACATAACAACCAATAGTGACATGTTGAAATCTCTCAGGCAGCTTTGAAATCAAGAAGCTGAAGAAACTACATTAAAGACAAACTCTCATTAGGCTACAGATTTTCTATTCTTTCTTCTGTCCCTCCTCTCCCTTTTCTGTGATTACAGACCGCAGTATTCAGTCTAGTTTTGTTTGCTGTTGTTGTTTTTATTTTGCTGGTGCTGTTTTGCCGTTTTATGCTCCACCTTCTACCTTTAGGGAACTCTTTCTCTATATATATTACCCAAGAAGAGACAGCAACTGCTGCCATATAGTCAAGCTGCAATCACACTCTATAAAGCACCAAAACCCAGGCAAGAAGCAAAATCAACTGCCATATACCAGGGAGGCAAACAACACTTGTGAAAGTTACTCTGAGATAAGCAATAAGAAAAGTGAAAAGGGAAGCCTACATCATGATCACCTCTCCCTGGAAGCAATCAGAAAGCATAAAAAATACCAAAATGTATACTCAATTGAGTATTAAGGCCACAGATAAACACTAAACATGTCCAAGAAGTAAAAGCAGATGACCATATCAGCGCAAGATAAATGACCTAGAGGTAGACCTGGACTCCATTCTGGAAGGAGAAGAGGCCTTGGAAATGCCTGAGAAGGAATTCAGAAAAATGATTATAAAATGTTTCAAAACACTTTACAATGAAGTTGAGAAAAATAAGGAAGAAGTCAGGAAAGTGCTACAGGAACAATCAAATAAGAGAGATACAGCATTGGAAACAATTCAAAACCTACAGAAAGGGGTCTAAATGACAATAACATAATATCAGAAATAGATAATACTCTGAAAAGGCAAAGGAGTAGAATAGAAGAGATGGAAGGCAGAACCAGTGAGCTGGAAGACAAATCTCTCAATACCACTAAGATAGAAGAGCAAACAGAAAAAAGGATAAAAAAATCTGAAGAAATCCTAAGATTCATGTTGGACAATATGAAGAGGAATAATTTAAGAATTATCAGCATTCCAGTACAAGAAGACTCACGGAAGTCCACAGAGGAAATAGTTGAAGAACTACTGGAAGAAAATTCCTCTAACATCCTGAAAAGTGAAAAAATTAACATTTAAGAAGCTCAACAAACTCCAGCAAGCATAGACCCTAAAAGAACATCACTGAGACATACCATAATCAAGCTCTCCAAAATCAAAGATATAGAGACACTCACGAAAGCAGCTAGGGAAAGCAGAAATGTTACATACAAAGGCAAGCAAGTCAGATTAAGCTCAGACTTTTAGCAGAAACCATGCAAGAAGGCAATGGGGAGACATATATAAAACCCTGAAAGAAAAATATTACCAACCAAGATTCCTTTATTCAGCAAAGCTATCAATCAAATGCGATGATGTAATCAAAACAATCTAGGATAAACAGAAACTAAGGGATTTTACCAAAGCGAACCCTGTGCTAAAACAACATTCTAAAGGGAGTTCTGTGGACTGAGAACCAACAAGAACAGACAACAACCAGAGATGAAATACGTGGCAGCATCTCCCAGAATTAAATCGACAGAAGGAATGTCGAGAATAGAGCAAAGCTATAAGAAAAACTCAGAGAATCTGGGAGGTCAGTCTAGGATCCAAAAGATTACAATGTAAATGAAGATAAACACATAGATACAGAGACCCAGATAGTGAGAAGGTCAGGTAGATTGTAGGATAAAATAGACTGCACTAAATGGAAGGAAAAGTTAATGGACTATAAGGTAACCTCAAGAAAATTCACACTTCACAATATACCAAGAAAATGAAAATCCAAGAAGAACATAGAAACATGAAAGCTATGCGGAAACTCACACGAAAGAACAAAGAAAGCATGAAGTGTGCAAAGAAAGACACACAGAACAAAGACAGCAACAAAACCACAAAAAGCAAACAAACATAATGGCATAAATTAATCAATACCTAGCAATAGTTACACTGAATGTGAATGAAATAAATGCACCTGTTAAGAGATGGAGAGTGGCAGAATGGATAAGAAAATAAGATCCTTCAATATGCTGTCGGCAAGAGACACATCTCACGCACAGAGACAAAAATAAATTAAAAGTCAAAGGATGGAAAAAAATATACCAAACTAATTGCAATATAAAACAAACAGGCGTGGTAGTACTAATCTCTGATAAAACAAACTTTAAGGCAAAAACCAGCATAATGGATAAAGATGGACATTATCTCAAGATTAAAGGGACAATTGAACAAGATGTCACAACGATAATAAATATCTATGCTCCTAATTAAAGAGCTCCAAAAAATATAAAGCAAATTCTAATAGATTAGAAGAAGAAATAGATGAGTATACAATAATAGTGGGTGATTTTAATACACCACTTTCAAAAATGGATAGAACAACCAGAAAGAAACTTGACAAAGACACAGAAGAACTAAACAACACAATCAGCAAACTGGACCTCATAGATATGTTAAGAGCATTGAAGTCAACAACTGCACAATCAACATTCTTTTCCATGCACATGGAACATTCTCCAGAATAGATCATGTCTTAGGCCACAAATCAAATCTCCATAAATTTACAAATACCAAAATACCACAAATCATCTTTTCAGACCACATTGCTATCAAATTAGAAGTCAACAATAGGATGACCAGGGAAATCAATCAAATACATGGAAACTTAATAACACCCTGTGGAAAGCGACTGGGTAGTAGGAGAAATTAAATGTGAATTCATAAAGTTCCTAGAAACAAATAAGAATGAAAACACAGCATAGCAAAATATTTGGGACACAGCGAAAGCAGCTCTGAGAAGACAATTTATTGCAATAAACAGACACACCCAAAAAGAAGGAAGAATCAAAATTAGAAACAGACCAACAGAGGGAACATACAGTCAACAAAAGAAAAAAAATTAATAAAGATTAGAGCAGAAATAAATGAGATGGAACAGAGAAAAACTATAGAAAGAATCAACAGGACAAGAAGCTGGTTCTTTAAAAGGATGAACAAAATTGACAGACAATTGGCAAACTTAACAAAAGAAGAGAGGAAGAAGATACAAATAACACACATTAGAAACAACATGGGTGATGTCACAATGGAACCAAAAGAATCAAAATGATAATAACAAAATACTATGAAGAGTTGTACTCCAACTAATTTGAAAACTTACAAGAGATGGATACATTTTTAGATAAACACGACCTACCTAAACTTATACACAGTGAAATAGAAAACCTGAACAGACCCATAACAAAAGAAGAAATTTATCAGGTTACCAAAAGACTCCCAACCAAAAAAAGTCCACGCTTAACTGGTTAGATCTAATAAACATTCAGGAAAGAGCTGTCATCAATTCGACTCAGATTATTCCATAAGATAGAGGAGGATGGAAAACTTCCTAATCATTTTATGAAGCAAGCATAACCTTCATATGAAAACCAGGGAAGGATGCCACTCAGAAAAAAAATTATAAACCAATATCACTCATAAACATAGATGCAAAAATTCTCAACAAAATCCTATCCAACAGAATCCAGCAATACATCAAAAATATAATATATCATGATCAAGTGGGATTCATATCAGGGATGCAAGGATGGTTCAACATTAGAAAACCGATCAACGTTATCCACCATATAAATAAGAAAAAAAGAAAAGAACCACTTGATCAAATCGATTGATGCAGAAAAGGCATTTGACAAAATCCAACATTCATTCCTGACAAATCACTCAACCAAATAGGAATTGAAGGGAAATTCCTCAACATAATCAAGAGCATACATACAGAACCAACAGCCTATGTTACTCTCAATTGAGAAGGAACTGAAATCCTTCCCTCTGCGAACAGGAACCAGAGAAGAAGGCCATTGTCACCACTCCTATTCAATATTGTGCTGGAAGTCTAGCAAGAGTTATACGGCAAGACAGGGAAATTAAAGTCATCCAAATTGGCAAAGAGGAAATAAAACTCTCTCTATTTGAAGACGATATAATCCTATACATAGAAAACCCCAAAGACTCAGTAAAAAAGCTACTAGACCTCATTGGAAGATTCTGCAAAGGGGCAGGATATAAGATCAACATACAAAAATCAGTTGGGACTTCCGGTTTGGGACTGCAGCCAGTGGAGCCAGGTAGCGAATGCTCCAGTGAGAAGGGAGGAGGATCTCAAGAAGGAAGTGTTCATATAGCAACTTCACAGCTCCAGAATTATCAAAAAATCTAGGACTTCAGTTTCCCGAACTCGCATTTTTTGAAAAAATCACGCTCCTAAGGAAAATACAAGCATCTTAAGAATCTCCCGGCTCACTGCTTCCTCAACTACCCCGCCCCTTCAGAGTTTAGAGGGCGAGGCTAAAGCCAGCCCATTCAGAAAATGGTGTTTCCAGCAAAAAACAAACAAAAACAAACAAACCAAAAAAAACAAAGCTACAGGAAACTACATATGCCTTCCTGTCCCAGCTTGAGATCTCAGCTCAGACATCAGGCAGGATAGTTTACCCACAGAATAGGGAGAGGGAGCGGGACAGCGACTTTTGATGTCACCCACCAGCGCAACTTTGAAGCCTTGTATCTGAGCTGGGGCAGGGCACATTGCCTCACTCCCAGGTAGTAGCATGGAACTTCCAGCTATTGTTCTAGCAAACTGCTGCTGATGCTGCTGCGAGACCCATCTAGCGGCAATAAGATCAGCAGAAAGTAGCTTGTAAACCCACAGATTTGCACTCTGCACACGCAGATAACCACAAACAATGGACCAGGGTTCTGAGGCAGTGCATCTGAGCCTGGGTGGGACACTTAGCCTTTCACCCAGGGAGCAACTTAGAATCTACAGCTATCAACCTTGCAACCCATGGCTGGGCTGCTGCCTGAGTTTGCTGGGCAGGACAAACTCAAGGCAATCTATAAAACCCCAACAGAACAGGGCTCAACCATCCCAAGATTGGCGCTGAGCACATGCAGATAACTGACATTCAGAGACAAAAATAGTGGTCGATCTTTCTCCCATCAACTCCCCAATATATATCTGCTCACCTATACGGCAGTGGCTAGAGGAGAAGCCTGAAAGAGGGATCACCCCCACCTCTGCTGGAGGCTTCTATTTGCACACACACTGATGATATAGGACGAGAAAGTTGACCAAAGCCGCATCTGTGCTCCAAAGTGGTGATTTCTGTCTATGCATTTATATTACTTCTGCTTTTGGTCCTTTTAATCACACATCTTTCCTGGAGGTGGGGTCTTTTCCACCCTACGTCACCTAAGAAGAGGCAGCAATCATGGCCATATAGCCAAGCTATAAGCATACACCATAATACTCTACCACTAAGACAAGACCTAACAACCCCTGCTATGCATTACAGGCAATAAGGGAAGCCTATCTCCTGATCATCATCATCATATCATCATCATCATCATAATAATAATATGATAATAACATGATGAATAAGAAACAACAAACACTATCAAACACTTTTAGAAAGCAGCTAAAAGGATAAAACAATTTGAAGAGAGTCTAAGATTCCTGCTGGATAACATGAAGAGGAATAATGTAAGAATTATTGGCATTCAGAACAAGAAGAATCAGAGAAGTCCACAGAGGAGATAGTTGGAGAGCTTCTGAAGGAAAATTTCCCTAACATCTTAAAGATGAGAAGATAAACATTCAAGAAGCCCAACATACCCCAGGAAGGATAGACCCCAAAAGAATGTCTCCAAGACATATAATAATCAAGTTCTCCAAAATCTAAGACAAAGAAAGAATACTAAAAGCGGCCAGGGAGAAGAGAAATATAACTTATAAAGGCAAGAAAATTAGACTAAGCTCTGACTATTCAGAACAAACCATGCAGACGAGAAGGCAATAGGGAGACATATACAAAGCCCTGCAAGAAAAACAAAACAACAACTGTCAACCAAGAATTGTCTATCCAGAAAAACTATCAATCAAATACGATGGTGTGATTAAAAACTTACAGGATAAACAGAATCTGAGAGAGTTTATCAAAACCAACCCAGCACTTCAAAACATCCTAAAGGGAGTTCTGTGGCTGGAGAACCAACAAGAACAGACAACAAACAGAGATTGACAGGTATGGCAACACCACCTGGAACACAGCCATCAGATAGCAGAGTCTAGAATAGAACGAGGCAACAACAAACTCAAAGGAACGGGGAGATCAACTCAAGGCCAAAAATATATCAATGTCAAAGAAGGGACAAACACAGCAACAGAAGACCAGGTGGTAGGGATGCCAGGTAAATTACAGGTTGCAATGGAGTATCCTAAATGCAGAGAAAAGTTAGTAGACTACAAGGTAACCCCAAAGAAAGTTAACACTCCACAACATATCATAAAAACGAATTCCCAAGCAGAACAAGTGAACGTAGAAACTAGGAAGAAACCGATAAGAAACAATTCAAAAACACAAATCCAACACAAGAAGGAAAGCAAAACAAAAGAATGAACAGCACTTCCAAAAAAGAAACATAACGACAGCAATCAATTCATACTTATCGATAATTACATTGAATGTCAATGGATTGAATGCACCAGTGAAGAGAAAAAAATGTGTGCCAGAATGGATAAGAAAACAAGATCCATCAATATGCTGCCTGCAAGAGACACACCTTACAAAGAAAGACAAAAACCAACTAAAAGTTAAATGGTGGAAAAAAAATTACCAAGCTAATCGTAACAATAAACAAGCAGGAGTAGCAATACTAATCTCTAACAAAGTAGAAAAAGGAAAATAACACAATTAAAAAATGGGCACAGGACATGAACAGATACTTCACCACGGAGGAGATCCAGGCAGCCAACAAACATTTGAAGAAATGTTTACGACCACTAGCCATTAGAGAGATGCAAACCAAAACAGCAATGAGATAACATCTCACACCAGCAATAACAGCAAAAAAAAAAAAACAAAAAAAAAAAACCCAAAAAACAAAAACAAAAAAGGACAATGAATTGAAGGAGTTTAAGGATGGGGTTGGCACAGAGCAGAAGAAGGAAAGGAGAGCAGTTTAAAGATTGAAAAACTTGTTTCAAATGCCCAAACATATATTCTAATCCAGAGAAAAGGGCTTGCTTTGGATCTTGCCCAAAACCTTCCTGGAAAATTGCAAGTAAAAGATGTAACCCTAAATATATGGCTGCTTGCCTTAAAACTCCGTTTCCATCTGATGTCTCATTTTTTCTTTTTAACTTCACTTAGTCCATTCTATGGATAAATCGGTTTGTGTGTGTCCTCAGACATACAATTTGTTAAAATTGAGAGGAAGTCCAGGGTGTGGCTGGTGCTAGTTTGAACTGCAGAAGGGATTTTAGTGGTGTCTACTGTTTGCAGAAGCAGTAGCGGGTGCAGTGGAAGATTTTTTTTGTTTAGCTATTTTACTTCCTCATATTTTTCTTTAGCATTTCTATGATTGAGAGCAAGTTTCAAAGTCTTTTCTGACATCCATTGTGGTCTCTTCCTTCTTTCTTGTCTACTTGATAACATTTTGCTTTCTTCCTGTATGGTGTTCTTGAGGTCATTCCACAACTCTTCTGGTCTTCAGTCGTTAGTGTCCAATGCATCGAATCTGCTCTTGAGATGATTTGTAAATTCAGGTGGGATGTGTTCAAGGTCATTTTGGTTCTTGTAGTTGTTATATTAAGTGCTGTCAAGTCCGTTCCGGCGCATAGAGACCTTGCATAGTATTTCTTAGGAGCAACTGGTGAGTTTGAACCACAAATCTTGTGGTTAGCAGTCTAGTGCTGATCCTACAGTGCCTCACCAGGACTTGCTTTAATTTTTTTCATCTTCAGCCTGAACTTGCATATGGGCAACTGATGGTCTGTTCCACAGTCTGTGCCTGGCCTTGTTTTGGCTGATGATATGGGGCCTTCCATTGTCTCTTTCCACAGTTGTAATCAATTTGATTCCTGTGCATTCCATCTGGTGAATTCCATGTGTATAATGACAGTGTATTATGTGGCAATTAAATTGAAGATCAACAATGGCTCTATGACAGACTATCACAAAGTTTGTACAAGATGGGTACCGAAACAACTCATGGATGAGCATAAACAGAAGCGTTTGGACATCTGCAAACAAATTTGGACTGATACTTGAGGGAAGGTCAAACTTTCTTAAAAAAAAGTTACTGGTGATGAGACATGGATTCATCACTACCAGTCTGAAAGTGAACGACAGAGTGTGAAATGGAAACACCCTCAATCATTGACCAAAGAAAAGTTCAAAAGTCAACCATCAGTTGGAAAATTAATTATTACAGTTTTCTGGGATTCTCAAAGGCTAGTAGTGGAATACTATCAGGATAAATGTTCAACTATGAACAGTATTCCTTACAGTGAGATGCTCACTAAAGAGCTGAAGCCTAAATTAGGATTAAGCACAGAGGACTGTTATCCAAGGGCATTGCGATCTTGTATGACAACACATGTCTGCACTCTTCTGCCCACACTATTGACACTCTGCAAGAAATTATTTTTGAGTAGTTAAAGCATCCTCCCTGTAATCCTGATCTTGCTCCTTCAGATTTTCACCTGCTTGGTCCCCTGAAAACAGCCCTTCAAAGATGAAGATTTAACTCTGATGAAGAAGTGAAGACAGCAGTGCATTTGTGATGTGCAGCTCAGCCTAAAACATTTTGTAATAAGTTAATATGAAACCTTGTTGACAGATTGACAAAGAGTATTGAAAAGCAAGGAGATTATGTAAAAAATGAAGTATTTGTATTTTCTAAAAGTTGATTAAAATTGAGTCCACAGCCAGAGTGCAGAGAAGTTATGACTCACATTCGTATATCAAAAGTATGAGACATGAAGTCTCTCTATCCTGGCCTCTAAGGAGTATTCTGGCTGTACATTTCCAATATAGATTTGATTGTTCTTTTTGCAGTCCATGATACTCTTTATGTTCTTCTCCAACACCATAAAAGAGCCCTGGCAGCATAGTGGATTATCAGCTGGCCTGTTAACTGCAAGCTCAGTAGTTAGAATCTACTTGTAGCTCCGTGGAAAACAGATGAGACTTTCTGCTCCTGTAAAGATTTAAGCCTTGCAAACCTATACAGGGTCCCTATGAGTTGTAACTGACTCAGTGGCCCACAACCACCACCACTACCACCAAACACATTAACTCAAAAGCATCAGTTCTTCTAACGTCTTCCTTATTCATTGTCTGACTTTCACATGCATATGAGACTATTGAAAATACCATGGCTTGGGTCAGGCACACGTAGTAGTCCTCAACTGACATCTTTGCTCTTGAACACTTTAAATAGGTCATATGCATCATATTTGTCTAGTGCATGTCACTTGAATTCTTGACAGAATGTTGATAGGGGATCTAACAAAATGCAGTCTTTGACAACTTCAATCTTTTCTCCATTTATATGGATGTTGTTTATTGGTCCAGTGGTGAGGTGTTTTTTTTTTTTTTTTTCTTCACATTGAAGTGGAATCCATACTGAAGGCTGTGGTCTTCGATCTTCATCAATAAGTATTTTAAGTCCTTTTAGCTTCCAGCAAGCAAGGTTGTATAATCTTCATATCACAGGCTGTTAGTGAGTCTTCCTCCAATCCTAATGACACATTATTCTTCATATAAGGCATCTCCTAGGATTATTTGCTTAACCTACAGACTGAATAAATATGGTGAAAGAATACAACCCTGGCACAAACCTTTCCTGAATGTAAACTATTAAGTGTTTTAATAGATGCAACAAGGGTGTTCTGTTTAAATGACTGCCTCTTGATCTATGTATAGGTTCCTCATGAACACAATTAAGTGTTTTGGGATGCCCATTCTTCTCAATATTAATCTTAGCTTTTCATAATCCACATAGTCAAAAGCCTTTGCATAGTTTCAAAAGCATAGATTTAAAAAACATATATATATATACTTGGTATTCTTTGCTATCAGCCAAGATACATCTGACATCAGCAATGATATCCTTGGTTTCACATCCTCGTCTGAATTTGGCTTGAATCTCTGGCAGTACCCTGCCAAAGTGCTGTTTCAGTTGTTTTTGAACTTTCTTTAGTGAAAATGTATAAGGACATGTTATTAATAATATTGTACAATGATTTCCATATTCCGTTTGACCACCTCTCTTTGGAATTTGCCCAAATATGGATTTCTTCCTATCAGTTGGCCATGTAGCTTTCTTCCAAATTTCTTGGCATAGATGAGTGAATGCCTCCAGTATTGCATCAGTTTGTTGAAATATTTCAATTTGTATTCCATCATTTCCAACAGCCTTGTTCTTTACTAATGCCCTTTAGTGCATACTAGACATCTTCCTTCAGTACTATTGGCTATTGGCTCTCAATCATATGCTACCACTTGAAATGGTTGAATAATGACCATTTCTTTTTGGACTGTTTATTCCTTCCACCTTCATTTGATCCTTTTTGCAACATTCAATATTTCGACCATAGAGTCCTTCAATATTGGAAGTCGAGACTTGAAATTTTTCTTCAATTCCTTCCGCTTGAGAAATTCTGAGCATATTCTTCCCTTTTGGTTTTCTAACTCAAATTCTTTGCACATTTATTTATAATACTTTTTGTTCTCAAACTGCCCTTTGAAAATTTCTGTTCAGTTCTATAACTTCCTCACTTTTTCTATCTGCTTTAGTATCTGTAAGTGCGAAAGAAGTAAAGACCTTTTGCTTTCTTCCTGTATGATGGTCTTGATGTCATTACAAAATTCTTCTGGTCCACCATCATCGGTGTCTAATTAATCAAATCTGCTCTTGAGATGATCTCTAAATTCACAAGGGATATATTTAAAGTCGTATTTTGAGTCTCATGGACTTGCTTAAATTTTCTTCCATTGCAGTCTGAACTTGTGCATAAGCAGTTGATGGTCTGTTACACATTCTGTCCCTGGCTTTGTTTTGGCTGCTGATATAGGGCCCACAGAAGTAATCAATCTGAATTCTGCATATTCCATCTGATGAGGTCCATGTGTGTAGTCATCTTTTATGTTGTTTGATGGTCTTGAAAAATTCTACCATGCAATCTCCAACATCTTTTCTATCACCAGGGCTGTATTTTCCAACTAATACTCTTTGTTTCCAACATTTGCAAACCAATCACCATTATTTATCAACACTTCTTAATGGCATGTTTGATTAAATTTAGATTGAAGATGTTGGTAGAATTCTTCAACTTCATTATCACTGACTTTAGTGGTTGGTGTGTAAAATTAAATAATAGCAGTATTAACTGGCCTTCCTTGTAGGTTTCTGGATATTATCTTATCACAGACAATATTACACATCAAGATAGATCTTGAAATATTCTTTTTGATGATGAATGCAATGTTATTCCTCTCCAATTTGGTATTCTTTGAATAGAAAATCCTATGATTATCAGATTGAAATTAGTCAATACCAGCCTGTCTCAGGTCACTAATGACTAGGATATAGATCTTTATGAATTCCATTTTATTTTCACAACTTTCAATTTTCCTTGATTCTTACTTTACATATTCATGTTCATATTATTATTGAGTGTTTATAGCTGTTTGTCCTCATTATGAGTTGTGTCCCATCAACAAATGAAGGTCCCAATCATCATGGTCAACTCTGCTTTGAAGAATCAGCTCTTCCACAGTCATATTTTGAGTGCCTTCCAACCTGAGGGGCTCATCTTCTGGTACAATATCTGACAATATTCTGATGCTATTCATAATGTTTCAATATTCAATATTCTGATGCTATATGACCATTGAAGAGTGAATGCATTTAAGTTATGGTGTTGGAGGAGAATATTAAAATGACCATGGACTGCCAGAAAAACAAACAAATTTGTATTGGAAGAAGTAAAGCTAGAATGCTCCTTCTGGGAGAATTCAACACACCACTCTCAAAAAGGGACTGAACAACCAGAAAGAAACTCGACACTGCCACAAAGGAACTTAACAACACAATCAAGCAACTTGACCTCATAGATGTATAAAGAACATTCTATCAAACAATGGCACAACACACATTCTTCTCCAGTGTGCATAGAACATTTTCCAGATTTGACCTTGTGTAGGCCACAATGCAAGCCTACATAAATTCACAACCATCAAAATTCTACAGATCATCTTCTCAGACCACAATGCTATAAAACTAGAAATCAACAAGAAGAAGGCCAAAGCAATAAAGTCGAATTCATGTAAACTGAACAACTCTCTGCTGAAAAGTGACTGGGTAAAAGAAGAAATTAAACGTGAATTCACAAAGTTCCTAGAAAGAAACGAGAATGAAAATACAACATACCAAAATCTTTGGGACAAGGCGAAAGCAGTCCTGAAAGGAAAACTTATTGTGATAAATGCACACATCCAAAAAGAGGAAAGAGCCAAAATCAACACATTAACACAGCATCTTCAACAACTAGAAGCAGACCAGCAGAGGGAACCTACAGTCACCAAAAGAAGGGACATAATAAAGATAAGAGCAGAAATAAATGACATGGAAACCTGAAAAACTATAGAAAATATCAACAGGACAAGAAGCTGGTTCTTTGAAAGGATTAATAAAATTGACAAACCATTGCTAAAACTAACTAAAGAAAAGAGGGAGAGGACACAAATAAATCACATTAAAAACCACACAGGGGAAGTCACAACAGAACCAAACGAAATCAAAAAGATAATAACAGAATACTAAGAAAAGCTGTACTCCAACAAATTTGAAAATTTGGATGAGATGGATACATTTATAGAAAAACACGACCTACCTAAACTTACTCAGATTGAAGCAAATTTGAACAAACCCATAACAAAAGAAAAAAATTGACCAGGTCAACAAAAGCCCAGGCCCAGATGGCTTCATGGCTGAGTTTTACCATTCAGTGAAGAACTGTCACCAATCCTATTCAAATTATTCCAGAACATAGAAGAGGATGGAAAACTCCCTAATACTTTTTATGAAACAAGTATAACCCTCATACGAAAACCAGGGAAGGACATCACTCAGTAAGAATATTATAGAAACCGAAAGCCTTCCCCCTGTGAACAGGAACCAGACAAGGATGCCATTTATCACTGCTCCTATTCAATATTGTGCTGGAAGTTTTAGCCAGAGCTATAAGGCATAATAAAGAAAGTAAAGGCATCCAAATTGGCAAAGAGGAAGTAAAACTCTCCTTATTTGCATACGATATGATCCTATACATAGAAAACACCAAGGACTCAGTAAAAAAAAAAACAAAAAAACAAAAAAAACTATTAGACTTAATCGAAAGATTCAGCAAAGTGGCAGGGTATAAGATCACCATACAAAAATCAATTGGATTTCTCTATAGCAACAGCAATAACGATGAAAAGGACATTAAGAAAGCAATACCATTTACAATAGCTATGCAAAGGATGAACTACTTAGGAAAAAACATAACCAGAGAAACAAAGGACTTATACAAAGAAAATTACAAAGCACTACTACAAGAAACCAAAAGAGATCTACAGATGTGGAAGAACATACCATGTTGCTGGATAGGAAGACTCAACATCATGAAAATGTCAATACTACCCAGAGCAATTTACACACACAATGCAATCCCAATCCAGATTGCAACAACATTCTTCAAAGAGGTGGAAAGGACAATTACTAATTTTATATGGAAAGGAAAGAGACCCAGGAAAAGCAAAACACGGCTTAAAAGGAAGAACAATGTTGGAGGTCTCTCACTCCGCGATTTCAAGCTTTACAACATGGCTACGGTGGTCAAAACAGCCTGGTACTGGTACAATGAAAGAGATATTGATCAATGGAATAGAATCGAGAATCCAGATATTAACCCAACCACTTACAGCCAAATGATTTTCAACAAAGTGCCTAGGCACATTGCATGGGGAAGAGACAGTCTCTTTAAGAAATGGTGCTGGCAGAAATGGAAAACGATATGTAAAAGACTGAACCAAGACCTTTGCCTCATGCCCTATACAAAAATGAACTCAACATGGATTAAAGATCTAAATGTGAATCCCAAAATTATGAAGATCATCAATGAAAAAATAAGGACAAATGTGAGGGCGCTAATTCAGGGCATATAAACTGCCACACATTTTGAAAAGTATACAAACAAAAATAGACAAACTAGATGAGTGGGACATACTAAGAAATAAAAACGTGTGTGAATCAAAAGACTTCACCAAGAGAGTAAAAGGGAACCCACAGACTGGGAAAAAATCTTTTGCAACGACATATTGGATAAGGGACTCATTTCTAAAATATATAGGAAAATACTACACATCTACAAAAATAAGACAAA
>NW_006408685.1:7376093-7377337 GCF_000296735.1 Chrysochloris asiatica
CCATTAAAGAGATGCAAATCAAAACAACATTGAGATATCATCTCACACCAGCAATAACAGCAAAAATCAAAAAAGTTGAGGACAATAAATGTTGGTGGGGATGTGGAGAGACTGGGACACTCCTGCATTGCTGGTGGGACTGCAAAATGGTCCAACCTCTCTGGAAAGTAATATGGCACTTCCTTAGAAGGTTGAAAATAGAAATACCATATGATCCAGCAATTCCTCTACTTGGTATTTACCCACAAGAAAAATGAGCCACAACACGGGAAGGTATATTCACACCAATGTTCATAGCTGCACTATTTACAATAGCAAAAAGATGGAGACAGCTTAAGTTCCCATCAACTGAAGAATGGATAAACAAGCTGTGGTACATACACACAATGGAGTATTATGTTACCTTGAAAAACAACAAGGAAGCTGCATGCCACTACCTAAAGTGGATGAACCTTAAGGACATTATGTTGAGTGAAATTAGTCAGTCACAAAAGGAGAAATACTGCATAGGACCACTACTGTAAAAGACTAAGAAAAACAACCCATATTAATCTAATAAATTGGATTCTTAGCTGGTTGCTGGGACATAGGGGTAGGGTTAAGGGTGGGAGCTGAATGTGGAGCACAGGGTAGGGAATAGACACAGGGTAGTTTGGGTGTTGGGGAAGGGGGCAATATACAAGTAGGGAGAGGGGAATGGAAGAACAAAGCAGATGGGAGAACAATTAGGCAGGTTTGAATGGGCTAAATGGGACAGAGGTAAATGATGTTCCTTTTTTCCTCTTTTGAGCAACTGCATTTGTAGGTATAGGTCAAGTTTATCAAATTGCATCAGATGACGCTTTTTTCCTCTTCTTTCTTCTTTGGGTTGAGCTCTGATCATCCAGTCATTGAAGCCAGGTCAAGTGGGTATTATCTGCACTTTAAGGCACAACCTTGGAACAACAGGGCTCTGGAATACAGAGATTGAGACATGGCTGGAATTGGGAAAAGGGGGGAACAATGTTAAGATGCTTGACTCTCATTTGAATCTTGGTTTTCCTTGCATTATATTATAAAATAGACACTGGAAGGAGAGAGAAAGGAATTGCCAGAAATATCACCATAGAAAGCTTGCAAGTCCGTCTTCTGCCTATAACTGATTGGAATACCTAAAATGGGGCTACAATGTGTCCAGTGAAGGAGGTTTCCTGAGGAGCTTCTGCATTACATAAGACTATAGGTGGAAGCCTGAACCACATCCA
>NW_006408685.1:7379462-7396823 GCF_000296735.1 Chrysochloris asiatica
TTTGCTTTTTTTTTTTTTTTTATGTATAGAATCATATCGTCTGCAAATAGAGAGTTTAACTTCCTCTTTGCCAATTCGGATGCCTTTAATTTCTCCGTCTTGCTGCATGGCTCTTTTCACTTTTCAAGATGTTAGATAAATTTTCTTCCAGCAGTTCTTCAACTATTTCCTCTGTGTACTTCTGTGATTCTTCCTGTTCAGGAATGCTGATAATTCTTGTTATTCCTCTTCATGTTGTCAAACATGAATCTTAGACCTTCAGATGTTTTTGTCCCTTTTACTGATTGCTCCTCTATCCTAGTGGTATTGAGAGATTTGTGTTCCAGTTCACTAGTTCTGCCTTCCATCTCTTTTATTCTACTCCTTTTTCCTTTCAGTGTATTGCCTATTTCTGATATTGTATCATTGATCATTTGTACCTCTTTCTGTAGGTTTTTAATTGTTTCCAATGATACAACTATCTTATTTGATTGTTCCTGTAGCAATTTTCTGACTTCTTCCTTATTTTTCTCAACTGCATTGTGAAGTGTTTTGAAACATTTTATAATCATTTTTCTGAATTTCTTCTCAGTCATTTCCAAGGCCTGCCCTCCTTCCAGAATGGAGGCCAGGTCTACCTCTAGGTACATTTGTCTCAGACATTTTATCTTGTTTCTGGACATGCGCTGATATGGCCATCTGATTTTGCTTCTTGGACATGTTTAGTGTTTGTCTGTGGCCTTAATACATAATTCAGTGTGCTTTTTGGTATTTTGTATGCTTTATGATTGCCTACAGTTAGATATGATCAGGATGTGGGCTTCCCTTTTCATTCTTCATATTGCTTAACTCAGAATAACTTTTTCAGGTGTTTTCTGCCTCTCTGGTGTATGGCAATTGATATTGGTTCTTGCCTATATTGGGAGGTTTTGTATGGTGTGATTGTAGCTTGAGTATATGGTAGCAATTGCTGTCTCTTCTTGAGTAATATATATAGAGAAAGTGTCCCCCAAAGATAAAAGGGGGAACAAAAAGCAGCCAAATAGCAATAATTAAAAAAATAAGAAAAAAGAAAGAAAGAAAAAAAATTACACCAAAAAACAAGAACAGGAGAGACAGAGCTTGATGGAGACTAGGGTGGAGGTGCAGTGAGTTTTGCCATCAGCAGTACCACAGAATACCAGGAAAAGCAGGTTTAGGGTAGAGCTCCAAAACTATGAACCACATAGGTAGGGGTATTTATAGTTTGAAGGCTTAAAGCTAGTGGAACTTGTAGTGAAAGTAAGAAATTATGTACTTTTGAATCTGCTGTGATCGGTAGCCCAAAGCCGACAACTTGGGTGAGACCAAATGGCAAGAAAAAGTGGGGGAACAGACACACCATGGAAAAAATGCCATGGGAACCTCGGAGCAAAGGTGGTCAATACACTTTGTCATTTTTGCTTTGTTCTCATTTTCTTTTTTTAAGTATCTGTTCATTGGCCTCCAACTGTTTGTGCACCTCCATTCTGGTGACTTCAGGGAGTACCTGAGCAAGTAGACACCCTTACCACCAGTGGGTTCTTCTGCCATGCATGGTAACAGATACTATCAGCCCAAGAGCCAGCCCTGAACAGTTTTATTTATTTATTTTTTAATACAGAAAAGGGGTGTGGAGAGGGAAAGAGAGTTTAAAAACAAAACAGGCCAAAAATTAAATTAAATCCTGAGGTATAGCATAACAACCAAGAGTGGCATCTTTGAAGGCAAGAAGCTGAAAGAGGACATTAAAGTCATACTAATATTAGGGTATAGATTTTTTATTTCCTTCTCTTGCCCCTCTCCTTTTCTGTGATTATAGACTACAATATTCAGTCTAGTTTTATTTTTATTTATTTTTGTTGTTGTTGCTGCTGTTTTGCTGTCTTATGCTCTCCCTTCTACCTTTGGGGGACACTTTCTCTCTATATTACCCAAGAAGAGACAGCAACTGCTGCCATACAATTAAGCTATAATCACACTCTAGAAAACACCAAAATCCAGGCAAGAGCCATACCAACTGCCATACCATGGAGGCAGACAACACCTGTGAAAGTTACTCTGAGTAAAGCAATAAGAAGAGTGAAAAGGGAAGCCCACATCCTGATCACGTCTACCTGGAAGCAATCAGCATAAAAAAATACCAAAACACATACTCAATTAAGTATTAAGGCCACAGATTAAACAGTAATCATGTCCAAGAAACAAAAGCAGATGACCATATTAGCACATGTCCAGAAAAATGATAAAATACCTGAGACAAATTTACCTAGAGGTAGATGTGGCCTCCATTCTGGAAGGAGGGCAGACCTTGGGATTTCCTGAGAAGCAATTCAGAAAAATGATTATAAAATGTTTCAAAACACTTTACAATGGAGTTGAAAAAAATAAGGAAGAAGTCAGGAAAGCACTACAGGAACAATCAAATAAGATAGATACAGCATTAGAAACAATTCAAAATATACAGAAAGAAGTCCAAATGATCAATAATAGAATATCAGAAATAGACTATACACTGAAAGGGGAAAGGAGTAGAATAGAAGAGATGGAAGGCAGAACCAGTGAGCTGGAACACAAATCTCTCAACACCACTAAGATAGAAGAGCAAACAGAAAGAAGGATAAAATTATCTGAATAATGTCTAACATTCATGTTGAACAATATGAAGTATTATAACTTAAAAATTATTGGCATTCCAGAATAAGAAGAATCACAGAAGTACATAGAGCAAATAGTTGAAGAAGTGCTGGAAGAAAATTTATCTAACATCCTCAATAGTGAAAAGATAAACATTCAAGAAGCTTAACGAATTCCAGGAAGGATAGACCCCACAGAAAATCACCAAGATATATCATAATCGGGCTCTCCAAATTCAAAGATAACAGACACTCTTGAAATCAGATAGGGAGAACAGAAGTATTACATACAAAGTAAGCGAGTCAGATTAAGCTCAGATCTCTCAGTAGGAACCATGCGAGCAAGAAGACAATGGGGAGACATATATATAAAATCCTAAAAGAAAAACAAAACAAAACAAAACAAAACTGCCAAACAAGGATCCTTTATCCAGCAAAGTTATCAATCAAATACGACGGTGTAATCAAAACATTCCAGGATAAACAGAAGCTAAGGGATTTTGCCAAAGCCAACCTGCACTACAAAACATCCTAAAGGGAGCTCTGTGGACTGAGAACCAACAAGAACAGACAACAACTAGAGATTGCTATATGGAGAAGCAAGTCCAGAACTAAATTGACAGAAGGAAGTGTCAAGAACAGAACAAAACTCTAAGAACAAACTCATAGAATCTAGGAGGTCAGTCTATGATCCAAAACAATTACAATGTAAAGGGAGGTAAACACATAGGAACAGGAATCCAGATGGTGAGAAGTTCAGGTAGAATACAGGATAAAATAGACTGCACTAAATGAAGAGAGAAGTTAATGGACTATAAGGTATCTTCAAAGAAAATGAACAATTCACAATATACCCAGAAAACGAAAATCCAAGAAGATCATGGAGATATTAAAACTATGAGGAAGCTCTGAACACAAAAAGTATGAACTCAGCAAAGGAAGACACACAGAACAAAGAAAGCAGCAATACCACAAAAACAAACAAACATAATGGCAGCAATTAATCCATATCTATCTATAATTGCACTGAACATAAACTGATTAAATATACCAGTTAAGAGACGGAGGGTGGCAGAATGGATAAGAAAACAAGAACCTTCAATATGCTGACTGCAAGAGACCAATTTCACACACAGAGACAAAAATAGATTAAAAGTCAAAGGATGGGAAAAAAAAAAATATACCAAGCTAATTGGAAAAAAAACCGAACAGGAGTGGTAGTACTAATTTCTGATAAAATAAACTTTGAGTCAAAACCCAACATAATAGATAAAGATGATCATTATCTCATGATTAAAGGGACAATTGAACAAGATGAAATAACCATAATGAATATGCTCCCAATGAAAGCGCTCCAAAATATATAAAGCAAACTCTAATAGATTTGAAGAAAGAAATAGATGAATCTACAATAATATTTGGTGATTTTGATACACCACTTTCAAAAATGGATAGAACAACCAGAAAGAAACCTGACAAAGACACAGAAGAACTAAATAACACAATCAGCCAACTGGACCTCATAGATGTGTACAGAGCATTCAACCCCAAAACAGCACAATACACATTCTTTTCCAGTGTGCATGGAACAGTCTCCAGAATAGACCATGTTTTAGGCCACAAAAAAAATCTCCATAAATTTACAAATATCAAAATTCTACAAAGCATCTTCTCAGACCACAATACTATCAAATTAGAAATCAACAATAGGAAGACCAAGGAAATCAAGTCAAATACATAGAAACTGAATAACACCCTGCCAAAAAGCAACTGGGTAGTAGAATAAATTAAATGTGAATTCACAAAGTTCCTAGAAACAAATGAGAATGAAAACACAACATACCAAAATCTTTGGTACATGGAGAAAGTGGTGCTGAGAGGACAATTTATTGTAATAAATACACACATCTAAAAAGAAGAAAGAAACAAAATTAACACATTAACACAGCATCTCCAACAATTAGAAACAGACCAACAAAGGGAACTTACAGCCACCAAAAGTAAAGAAATAATAAAGTTTAGAGCAGAAATAAATGAGATAGAAAACAGAAAAGCTATAGAAACAATCAACAGGACAAGAAGCTGGTTCTTTGAAATGATTTAAAAAATTAACCAACCATTCGCAAACCTAACAAAAGAAAAGAGGGAGAAGACACAACTAACACACATTAGAAACCACATGGGTGATATCACAATGAAACCAAAGGAAATTAAAAGAATAATAACATAATACTATGAAGAGTTGTACTCCAACATATTTGAAAACTTAGAAGAGATGGATACATTTTTAGAAAAACATGACCTACTGGAACTTACACTGATTGAAGTAGAAAACCTGAACAAACCCATAACAAAAGAAGAAATTGATCAGGCCATCAAAAAACTCCTAACCAAAAGAAGTCCAGGCCCAGATGGATTCACTGGTGAGTTCTACCAAACATTCAGGGAAGACATGTCAGCAATTCTAATCAAATTATTCCAGAATATAGAGGAGGATGGAAAACTTCCTAATACATATTATGAAGCAAACATAACCCTCATACCAAAACCAGGGAAGGATATCACTAAGAAAGAAAATTATAGATCAATATCCTTCATGAACATAGAGGCAAAAATTCTCAACAAAATCCTAAGCAAAAGATTCCAGCAGCACATCAAAAAAATACATCATGATCAAGTTGTATTCATATCAGGGATGCAAAGTTGGTTCAACATTAGAAAAACGATCAGCATAATCCACCATTTAAATAAGAGAAAAGAAAAGAACCACATGATCATATGGATTGATGCAGAAAAGGCATTTCACAAAATCCAGCATCCATTCCTGATGAAAACTCTCAACAAATAGGAATTGAAGGGAAATTCCTCAACATAATCAAGAGCATATATACCAAAGCAACAGCCTACATTATTCTCAATGAAGAGAAACTGAAAACCTTCCCTCTGCAAACAGGAACCAGACAAGGATGATCTTTGTCAACACTCCTATTCAATATTCTGCTGGAAGACTTAGGAAGAGCTATAGAGCAAGAAAGGGAAATTAAAGGCATCCAAATTTGCAAAGAGGAAGTAAAACTCTATTTGCAGATGATATGATTCTATACATAGAAAACTCCAAGGACTAAGTAAAAAAACTACTAGAACTCACTGGAAGATTCAGCAAAGTGACAGGATATAAGATCAACATACAAAACTCCGTTGGATTCCTCTATACCAAAAATGACAGCACTGAAAAGGACATTAGGAAAGCAATAGCAGCCCAAAGGATGAAATATCTAGGAATAAATGTAACCAGAGAAACAAAGGACCTATTCAAAGATAACTACAAAACACTACTACTAGAAACCAAAAGAGACCTACAAAAATGGAAGAATGTACCATGCTCCTGGACAAGAAGACATAACATTGTGAAAATATCAATACTGCCCCAAGTAATTTATACATATAATTAAACCCCAATCCAGATTCCAACGACATTCTTCAAGGAGATGGAATAAAGCAATTACAAATTTTATATGGAAAGGAAAGAGACCCAGTTTAAGCAAAGCTCTGCTTAAAAAGAAGAATAAGGTTGGAAACTTCTCACTCTATGAGTTCCAAATTTATAACACTGCTACAGTGGTCAAAATAGCTTATGATCCAGCCATTCCTCTATTTGGTATTTACCCACAAGAAATACGAGCCATAACACAAGTAGATATATTCACACCAATGTCCATAGCAGCACTATTTGCAGTAGCAAAAAGATGGAGACAGCTAAGTGACCATCAACTGAAGAATGGATAAAGAAACTGTGGTACGTACACACAGTGGAATATTATGCTACCTTGAAGAATAACAAGGGAGCTTCAAGCCACCGCATAACGTGGATGAACCTTGAGGACATTATGTTGAGTGAAATTAGTCAGTCACAAAAGGAGAAATACTGCATAGGACCACTACTGTAAAAGACCAAGAAAAAGAACCCATACTAAAGGAGGGGTCTTTTTTGCTGGTTACCAGGATGTGGAGAGTGAGGTGAAGGGAGGGGAGGGGAAGGTGGATCACAGGGTAGGGAATAGACACAGGATAGTTTGGGTGCTATCTAGGTGGGCAATACACAAGAAGGGCAAGGGAAATGGAAGAACAAATCAGATGGGAAAACAATTAGGCAGGTTTGCAATGGCTAAGTGGGACAGAGGTAAGTAATGATGTATGCACAACCTAGGAACAACAGGGCTCTCGGATACAGGGATTGAGAGGCATGGTTTGAAGGGGTAAAAAGGGAAATAATGTTAATATACTTGGCTGTCTTTTGAATCTTTGATTCCCTGGTATACCATTATAAAATAGACACTTGAAGATGAGAGAAAAAAATAGCCAGAAATATCACCATAGAAAACTTGTAAGTCCATCTTCTGCCTATAACTGATTGGAATACTTAAAATGGCACTAAAAAGTGCCCAGTGAAGGAGGCTTCCTGCGGAGCCACTGCATTACATAAGACCATCGGTGGAATCCTGAACTCCATCCAGAATCTTCTGAGGTGGGAAATTTCCGCTTGAAAGGACAAGCCAACCAGCCTGGAGTGGGTAGCAGAACAGAAGATACTGCTTGAAAGAAAGACCGACAGGAAAAATACAAAACAATACAGGCAGTCCAACTGATTACTACAAGAACAACCAAGTTGCTTGCCCAGGAGACATCAAGGCAAGTGGTCAGGTCCCTTCAGGGCCAACCCCCTTCCTATTCTAAGACTCAATGGGAATACACACTCTGATTGGTGACCACGTTTGTTACTGATAAGGAACAGTGAGGGGAAAACAGTAATATAGCTGCAAGCTAAGCCCTACAACATTTAATAGACTCCTGTGAACTCAGGTTGGAGACCTGGTTGGCCAGCAGTGTGACAAGACCTGGGAACTTTTGGGCCCAGAGTCTGTGACATAGCCACAGAGGACTAGAGTGGAGAGTGAAGTGTCCAGCTGATAAGAAGAGAAGGTATATGTAGAAGAATTCCCCCACTTGACCTGGCTTCAATGACTGGATGATCAGAGCTCAACTAGAAGATAGAAAAGGAAAAGAGAGTAATCTGATACAATTTGATGAACTTGACTTACACCTATGGATGCAGTAGCTCAAAAGAGGGAACACATCTTCACAGCAAGGATCATTCCCACCCCCTCCATACACAGAGTTGACAGGGATGGGCAATTGGACATTGGCTACCCTAAATGGGGTGGGAGCTGCAAAGGCTAGAAGTAACTGGTTTACAAGCTTTCAAGAGGGAGCCTAGATCCAGAGGGCGTGGAGAAAGTTAGAATCTCCACTGAGTAGTATCCAATCTGTCTGTGCAGGGCTGATGAAAGGAGATGCGGATAGGTCTCTTGTGATACAATAGTGAATAATTGTTATCAGGACTGACTGTGAGGGTTGGAAATGTAAAGGTAGATGTTTTGTAGCAAAAGGAGGGGAGTGATTGATTTTGCAATCTAGGAACGGGTGTCTCTGGAGAAGAGCGTAGAGTGGGACCCTACCCAGAGAAGCAGTGACGCCAGAGATGGAGGGAGAGATGATGACGTGGAAAGATGGAGCAGCTGGGGATTTTAGACCCAGAGAGGGAGAGGGGCTGTGTGCTGGCTTGCAGGGTATACCTTTTGGTTGGTTGATGATGCATGGAGGGTGTGTAACCATGGCAATGAAACGATATACGATAGGATGAATGTAAAGCTAATGTTCTCCCATGTAAACTATTACATAATTCACAATAAATAATTTAAAAAACCACCACCACCACCACCAACAAAAACTAGATTCAATACTGAAGCCTATAATTGCAGAAAATCATGAGGAGTAAGAGAAGAAAAAAAATGTGTAGCCTAATTATGAGTATGATTTTAATTTCTTCTTTCAGCTTCTTGCCTTCAAGGCCATTGTTGGTTGTTATGCTATACCTCAGGATTTAATTTCCGGCCTGTTTTGTATTTAAACTCGCTCTCTATCCTCTCCACACTCCTTGTTCTTTTGTTTTCCCTATTAATAAACAGTTCAGGGATAGCTATTGAGCTGCCTTTCTCTTTAAGTGCTGAGAGTTTCTGTGCACGTGTGTGCCAAAAGAACCCACAATGGTGGTGGTGGGGACTGTCCACTCATTGAGGCACTCCCTCTAGTCACCAGAATGGAGGTGTGCAAACAGTGGGGGACCAATTAACAGACACCCCCCCCCAAAAAAAAAAAAGAAAGAAAGAAAATCAGAGCACAACAAAACCGACAAAGTATTTTGTCCACCTTTGCTCTGAGGTTCCAGTGACTTTATTCCGTGGTGGATCTGCTTTCTTCCCCACTTGGTCTTGCCGTTTGGTCTTGCCCAATTGTTGGCTCCAGGCCAGCAGATTCTAAAGTAGGAGATTTCTTACTTCTACTACAAGTTCCACTAGCTAAATGTCTTCAAACTTTAAAAATATTCCTTGATATGTGGTTCAAAGTTTGGAGCTCTGTCCTGAATCCACTTAGTCTGGTATTCTGTGGTATTGCTGATGGAGAGCTTCCCTGCACCTCTACCCTATGTGCCATCAGGCCCCACCTCTCCCCTTCCATCTTCTTTTGATTCTTACTCCATCATTCAATAATTTGCTCAGAAAATCCTTCACTATCGAAAGTCAAACCGTGAATTTTTTTCTTCAGTTCTCCCAGCTTGAGAAATGCTGGGAGTCTTCTTCCTTTTTGGTTTCCTACTCCAGATCTTTGAATTTTTTGTTGTAATATTTGACATTGTCTTCTGGAGCTGACCTTTCAAATTTTCTCTTCAATTCTTGTACTTCCTCATTTCTTCCATTTACTTTAGCATCTCTACACTGGAGAGAAAGTTTCAGTGTCTCTTCTGACATCCATTTTAATCTTTTCTTTCCTTCTTGTCTTCTTAATAACTTTTTGCTTGCTTCATGTATGATGCTCTTGTTGTCATCCTACAACTCTTCTGGTCTTCAGTCTTTAGTGTTTAATATATCAAATCTGTTCTTCAGATGATCTCTAAATACAGTTGGGTATATTCAAGGTCATATTTTGGCTCTTGTGGGCTTGTTTTCATTTTCTTCAGCTTCAGTTTGAATTTGCGTATGAGCAATTGATGATCTGTTCCACAATCTGCCCCTGGCCTTGTTTTGACTGATGATATGGAGCTTTTCCATCGTCTCTTTCTGCAGATGCAGTTAATATTATTTCTATGTATCCAATCTGGCGAGGTCCATGGGTATATTCGTCTCTTATGGTCTACAGAAGGTATTTGAAATGAAGAAATCATTGGTTTTGCAGAATTCGATCATGTGATGTCCAGCATCATTTGTATCGCCAAGGTCTTATTTTCCTACTACTGATCCTTCCCCTTTGCTCCCAACCTTTGAATTCCAATCACCAGTAATGATCAATACATCTTGATTGCACATTTGATCAATTTCACATTGAAGAAGTAGGTAGAATTCTTCTATTTTATCCTCACTGGCTTTAGTGGTTGGTACATAAATTTGAATAATAGTGGTACTAATTGGGCTTCCCTGTAGGCGCATGGATAGTATCCTATCACAGACAGCATTGTACGTCATGACTGGTTATGTTCTTTTTGACAATGAATGCAACACCATTGCCTTCAATTTTTCATTCCCAGCATAGAAAATCATGTGCTTGTCAGATTCTAAATGGCCAATACCAGTCCATTTCAGCTCATTAATGCCTAAGATATCAATGTTTATGTTTTCCATTTCATTTTTTACAATTTCTAATTTTCCTAGTTTCATTCTATGTTCTGATTATTAATTTATATTTATAGCTCTTTCTCTTCATTTTGAGTTGTGCCCCATCAGAAAATGAAAGTCCCAAGAGCTTTACTCCCATGGGCTTTACTCCATTCGTGTCATCACGGTCAACTCTACTTTGAGGAGGCAGCTCTTCCCCAGTCGCATTTTGAGTGCCTTCCAATCTGAGGGGCTTATTTTCCAGCACTACATCTGACAGTGTTTCTCTGCTATTCATAAGTTTTTCATTGACTAAATATTCAGAAGTTGTATGTCACTCCTTCTTCCTAGCCTGTCTTCATCTGGAAGTTCATCTATAACCTGCCCAACATGGGTGACCTTATATTTCGTTAGTTTTTTCCCAAAGTTTAGAGTAGTTCTGTTCTGTCTTGAAATCTACTTGACTTCTGTATTTGGAAGCTTTATAACTGTATTATTCCCTCTTGCTTTTTAATTGCCTAATTTATGCATTGATATCTCAGATTCCTTTTTTGCTGTCTTATAGTTTGTTTTACTTTGGAAATTTCTATATCTGGATTTACTTCTGGAAGGTGTTGCCATTTATTTCTGGTTGTTGTTGGTTGTTGTTTATTATCTGTCCAAGGAATTTCCTTTAGTATTTTTATTTATTGTTAGTCTGACTTTTACAAATTCCTTTAATTTTTATTTGGAAATGTTCTAATTTCACCATGGTACTTAAAGGACTATTTTGCAGTGTTTATGATTATCATTTGTCAGATTTTTTTTTTTCCTTTCAGTGTTTTACATATGCAATCCATTACATTTTTATCTGCATAGTTTCTGCTGAGAAATCAGAGTTTAGTCTTACAGATTCTTCTTTATAGGTGTTTTCATTTTTCCTGAGCTGCTCTCAGGTTTATTTTCTTGTCTTTGATTTTGGAAAGTTGGATTATGATATATCTTGGTGATTTTCCTTTGGCCTATATCCAGTCTCAGGTTCCTTCATCTTCTTGAATGCTTATCATGTCATCTTTCATAGTGTTAGGGAAACTTGTTTCAACAACTCTTCAACAATTCTCTTTGTGCTTGTTACAACTTTTCATGTTGTGGAATTCTGATCACATATAAGTTATTTCTCTTGATGGTGTCCCATATAAATCTTCAGCATTCTTCTGAGTTTTGCTTTCTGATTGCTTTTCTATCAGACTCTACTACTGAGGTGTTTGTCTTAATTTGTCATTAATTTGGCCTTCCATTGATTCAACTCTACTCCCTTTCCCTTACAATATAGTATTTATTTCTGAGATCTTAATATTATTATTCTGGTTCTATTTGCAGTTCTTGTATTGTTTCTTTTTTAAATGTATTTTGCCCACTTTTTCTTGTAATGGATTTCTGAATCATTCTAATTTTTAAAAAACTTTCTTTTCTTTTTCTATGTTCTCTTTGCTTTCACCTACAGTTTTCAGGATCTCTTTGCTCTTTTCATCAGGTATTTCTTTTTCTTTCTCAGAAACTTTTTATGGCTCTGCAATTTATTTTATTGTTTGAGACACTTTGTCTTGTTTCTTTGTATGAACTGAAATTGTCTTTTGTCTCTGAGACATCGTGTGATTGCATTTGTATTTAATTAATTATCATATGTTGGTGTGTTCTCAGGAACTTACCATCTGTCTCCTGATGGCTGTGATAGAGAATGGAAATATGTACACAGTTCTCTGGTCACTGTTTAGAACAGTTCAGAATGGGCTTGACTGGTCTTGGCTGATGTCTTTCATTGATCAGGTTATACAGGAGCTAGTAGTGACTTCTGACCAGTGAGTGGATCTTAGTGAATATGGTTGTCACTGAGCTTTATTGGCACTGTTGCTTTCTCCATTTGGCTTTGGCAATACAAAAACACACAGAGTTGTTTGTTTTTTCTTCAGCTTTATTAGAGTCTGATTTATGTATTTTAAGGTTCTTTCAATATAATAAACAAACAATAGTAAAAAAAAAAAGTGGAAATGAGCAAGGAGAAAAAAAGAATAACTGAAAAGAGAAAATAAAAGGGTTAGGGAATTAAAACAGAAGAGAAAAATAAGAGAGGAAAGGAAAGAAAATACACAATAAATAAAACTAGGGAGATTGACGAAGAAAAGAGAAAGAGAGGGGACTAATAATGGAAAACCAAGAGGTTAAAAATCACAGAAGGGAAATGGAAAAAAGAAAAGAAAAACAGAACAAAAAGAAAAAGGACCACAGAGAAATAAAAGTTTAAAAAACAAACTAGGAAAGGGATTGAGTTAAAAAAAAAAAAAAAAAAAAAAAAGGAAAAAAATAGGGAAGGGCCAAACACAGAGACAACAAATTTGGGGATGTGGGGTTGATGACATGGCTTGGCAGCCTCTGCAAGCCAGGTTGTGCAACAGGTTGGAGGATGAAGGGTGAAACGGTGTGCATCCAGTCATAAATGGTTTTTGTAGGCCTATGTATTGTCTGTTGTCAGTTCAACTAATGTGGAAGTAGTTTATTCAAGCCTTAATGGTGGCTGAGGTCAGGGTCTTTGTTCCTAGAAGGAACTGCTTCAGGCTCAGAGGACATCTAAGGTTAAGGGGAATGTTTAAGGAGTTTCTACTAGTCCAGGGCTTCCCAGAGCTTGACAATGGTCATTCTGCTTATTTCAAAAGGCAGCACTTGGAACCTGACAACTACATGAGTCCCACCTTTAATAGAGCAGGGACTGTGTAGTGGATGGATGAAGGTAAGGATTGGTTGTGCTTCTAATCACCAGGAAAATGTTGGGGAGCATGATAGAATCACATATTTCTTGCCTGCAGTCATTGGTGTTCATGTGTGCCTTCAGTTCTTTGTCTCCATTGACTACTGCTTAGAAACGTTATAAATGAGCATACCAAATGAAGGCAATCCTCTGTTACCTCTCTTGCAGTCTCCCTCTTAGTTTCAAAACTCATTTGCTAGCACAGGATATCCACTCTTTTTACTTTGTTATCATTTTTCTATTTAACTTTATTTTGGAGATCTTTCTATAGAACTATGTTGGTGTTGTTAAATGCTGTCAACTTGGTTCTGAGTCACAGCATCATAAGGTTTCCAATGAGTGCCTGATAAATTTGAACCTCTGACCTTAGACTTTACGGATTAAATCAACCTTGCAGTCAAGTGCTTATCCTAAAGCACCACATCAGGACACCTTTATATAAATATGTTTTTGTTGTTTGAGGTCAAGAGCTTATCCCAGGATGCCACACCAGGGCTTCTTATATAACTATGGCAATGGTAGTGGTGGTGGTGTTCCTTGGAGTCAGTTTCAATTTTTCACATTCACATGACATGCCATTAAGTATAAGTACTGTTACATAAATATATGTCAAATCACTTATTGATGGGCAAATGTGTTCTACATAAACTTTTCTTATTTACAATGTTGCAATTAATAATATGTGCCATTTAGATCATGTGTAAGACTATCAAATGGACTAAAAATGATACTGCTTTAAGAATTGAATCTTAAATCTAGTGATTGCTGAAAGTAAACTAGAGTCAAGACTAAAACAAAAAGGTAGGAAACAGACTGATTGATGGAAAAATGTCTTCATATATTTATCTACTTGTAGTTATTTGCATATCTATATCATTTATTTTATCTATCTATCTATCTATCTATCTATCTATCTATCTATCTATCTATCTATCTATTTCCTTCCAAAACCTTATCCTGCTCTGAGGAAATTAATAGTTCCTTTTATATACATATATGGAACCCTGGTGATGTTCACCTGTGAATAAAATGGTCAGCAGTTCAAACCTACTAGTCATTCCATGGGAGAAAATTGTGATAGTCTTTTTCTGTAAAGACAGTTCTGCTCTACTCTTTAGGGGCAGTATGAGTTGGAATCGACTTCACTTTAACTGAATTGGGCTTTTGTTTTTGTTATGTGTATTAGGGAACTCTGTGTCTCTCTCTCTCTATATTTCTTTCTTTTAAGGGTGTGAGAGGCTATTTCATTCCTTTAATTCGATCTTTACTTTAACATCATACGAGTATTCAAAGGAAGGCTAACACATTTTAACTCAAACTAATTAAAAACAAAACAAAACAAAATAAAACTGGCTAGGAACGTGGAGTAAAATGTCACTTCTTTTTGTATGCATTATATATTATTTATATAAAGCACACACTTCTATAATCACCCTTATATGTTACATGAAAAATAAATTAAAAACAAAAACAGTTCTTAATATTCATGGAAGACATGTTTTTATTTATTACAGTTCCACAGATGCAGAAATGCTCATTGGAGAGTAACTAGTGTTTACTGTGACAAGGCCATTCTGTGAAACCAAGTGCTCAGATGTTCTTTAAAGCAGCTTATGAATCCACTCTGCGTCAGGCTGTGTAATAAAGTAGAAAAATGAAAATTAATGTAAAACTTTAGTGAAATATTTTTTCTAGAAAGTCCCTGGTGAATTAAGAACCACAATGAAGCACAAAATTTCACAGATAGAAAGAATTTGTATATTTGATTATTTTTTGTTAAAAATACAGGTTTCTGGATTCCAAACCATTTTCCCTCCAAATCAAATCAAAATCTATGGCGACGAATGAAACCCACATTGCACATATTCAACATGGTGAATGTTCCCAGGATGATTTCAATGGATAGTGAATGTTGAGACATACTAAATGCTAATATTGCCACTAGCATTCATGTAAGAACTGAGGCCCATCAATGTAAAATCATTAAGCTAAGATATCACAGCTATTTCAATGCACTAGAATTTCCAAATGAATATGTAAAATAAAAATAAAAAATACAATAAAAATAACTGATAGTCATTCCAAATTCCACCACAGTATAAAATATTAATCATTTGCATATTATTCTGTATCCACAAGCATGAGGATTTTTGCCTATTTGCAATCATATAAATAGGTGTGGCACTGTGAGATAATGCATTGGACTGAAGGGTTGGTTGCATTGCAAGGTTGGTGGTTCACAGTCACCAGTCGTTTCTCTGAAACCCTGTCAAGGGTGGTTATAAGTCAGAAAAGACTTGTCAAGTTAGAATAGACTTGACAATAATATATATATTGTTGTTGTTGTTGTTAAGTGCAGTAGAGTTTGCTCCAATTGATAGCGAGTCTGTTAAGAGTTTCTAAGAAGTGGCTGGTGGGTTTGAACTCTCGATCTTATGTTTAGCAGTCCATTGCTTATCGTAAAACACCATGTATGTATATATTGTTGCTTCTTTTTCTAACATTATAATATGAATGCTTCTCTTTCATTCTCTATACTTCATAGATATCATTTCAATGAATGCATAGTTACATTTTTTAACATTTTCCTTAATTATTTCCCTAATTTTATAGCATTAGCTTGATTCTAATTTAGCATTGATCATTTTTATACACATAGTTTGCTTTTCCTTCTGTTGAATTCTTTGTTTCAATATATTCTAAGAATTGGTAAAGGTTATTGGCCCATTTGTGACTCTTCTTACATATCAATATAGATCTAGATGGAAGATATGTTGAGAAATAATAGTTTCACATTTTTTTATATTTTTGGTTAATCAAGGTTTCTATGGTTTCAAAACAATACTTTTTTATTTACCACTGTGTGTGTGTGCATGTGTCTGTGATATCTATATCTATATGTATGTATACTTTGATTACTAACCAGAAACAACATTATTTTCATAATTTTCTTTCTTTTTTTTCTTGTGTTTTTCTTTGTAAATCCAAATCAGAGATTCAGTGAGTGTACAATTCTGATTTTGCAGTGAATGCCAGTACTTAAACACTTTGTTGGTAGATTAGAATGATTCCAAGCAGACGTGAGAACTGTTCTGGTTTTCCATCAGATTATGATATTGTTTCTTAAATTCGTGTCCTCCTGTAAAAATTATGTGGTCCCATTTATTGGCCATTTATTTTAAATACCTTGAAATGATTCTCATTAATTTATCTCATATCTAGCACTCTTGATTCACAGTTTAGTAGTCTTTCGTATGTCATTCTCCCTCCAAACCAATTGGGACAAAGTATTGATTGGGTTTAACCTTAAATACAGGTGGAATAAGCCCTGTTGGTGAAATGGTTCATTTCTGAACTAATGACCGAAAAGATGACAATTTGAACCTAGTCAAATTATGAATTGGGCTGCAAACCTTAAGGCCAGCAGTTCGAAACTAACAGCCGCTCTGCAGGAGAAAGATGAGGAGTTCTGCTCCCATAAAGATTTACAGCCTCAGAAACCCTGTACAGGGTCACTATGGGTCGGAACCGACTTGAAGGCACTTAACAACAGTGGCAGGGGCAGGAGGTGGTGGGGATGTAAAGAATTGACAATATGCTTCCATAAGTTTACAGATAAGAAAATTCTATGGGGAAGTTTTAGAAAATTACATGGTGTCTATCTGCATAGTGTGATTTGGGACAAGCACTAAAATGCCACTTTTAAGAGTAGAACAAACAAGATGGATGCACGTGTAGCAAAGAGCTCCGCCAACAACAACACAGAATACCTGACCAAGCAGGCTTAGGGAACGGTCCCAGAAATTTGAACCACATGTAAAGGAATACTTAGAAGGTTGGAAGGCTCACAGCTGGGGTATTTGTGGCAGAAGCAAGAAATCTATTGCTTTCTAGTCTGGGATGCTCAACTGCTCCAGGATCCGCCATCTTGGGTGAGGCCACATGGAGGAAGGAGCAGAGCAGCCACAGACACCTGGCAGAACCGCAGAGATACGGGTGTGGACATTCTTTTATTTTGGTATCTGTTCATTGGTCCCTTATTGTCTGCGCACCTCCATTCTGGTGACTATAGGGGTGCTTGACCTAGTGGACACTCCAACCCCACCCTCGGAGGGTTCTACTACGCATGTGCACAGATCGCCTTGAAATTTAAAGAGACAGTTTCCAATTAAAACCAAATGGCCACAGCTGGCCCTGAACTGTTTACAACTAGAAAAAAGGCCTGAACGGGGATTGTGGA
>NW_006408685.1:7399515-7406110 GCF_000296735.1 Chrysochloris asiatica
AAAAACCTTAAAAAAAAAAAAAAAAAAAGTAGCTGTTAGTACCCCAAATACTATCATTTGGATTTTATTCAAATTAATATGAAATTATAAAATTAAGTTTTGACTCTAAGATCTTTAAGACCTCAATTAAAATATAGATATTATTGGAAAGGTTATAAAAGTGTTTTTAATAGCTGAGGGAATGGTAGTCAGTGGTAGATATTTTTTCCATTCATGAAATATTTTTGGTAATGCCCAGAAATTGGGACATTGCATAACAAACATATATTCTAGAGTTAGTGCTTTATTTATTAACATCCAGAGAACATCAGGAAGACATCAAACACCAATGAGGGAAGAGAAGTAACGGCGAAGGAGTAGAATAATTGCTAAGGACACAGTAAAGTAACAGCACCTCAACACTGGTATATAACAGACAAAAATAATCTTTTGAAAGTATATATATTTTAACTAAATTATCAAAATGTCATCATGGTATAAATCAAAACTTTGTTCAACTTCGTTGCATTTATTTTATACTTTAGTATTTAAACACACACACAAGTTGGGGAGAAGTTCACAAACTTTTACTGCTGCTTTTATACCCCTTAGCCTGTCTTCATATTTGAAATGCAAATTTTCAATTCTGCGTCCCTCTCACCATTCACTTTGTCCAGTAGTTCTAAATTGTGAATTCTGTTTTCTTCTTTAGCTAATATAAATTTTAGGATCATCTTCTAATTGTCCAACTCATGATGCAATTCCACACCCTGACCCTAATTATTACCTAGTTAGGTGTTCTTGGAATGAAGCTTTCTTAATGTCTCTGCTTGTCAAAATTCAACTCCTCCTTTACAGCTTAGCTCAAATATCATTTTCTTTATCCTTGTTTGATGAGTGAATAAATAAATTCATAAACTGGGTAGACAAAAATGTCATACTATCTAAGATTCTTCTGGGTTCTTATACCTGCCTAGAACTTGTTCCATTCATGTCGCATTTACTCCACGAGTATTTACCATTTCCAATCACTGTTGTTGTCATTTAAATTATTGTTGTTACTGTTAAGCACAGTCCAGTAGGTTCTGACTCATAGCAACTCTGTATGATGCTTTCAAAGAGCGGCTAGAGAGTTTGAACTGCTCACCTTGCTTATCCTATGGTGCATATCAGGTTCAATTGTATTAACAAACAACAACAATAACAACATTCAGAAATAGGATACCACAAGGGGTATGAAAGAAAAAAGAGGAATCAAAGATGACTCATATATCCTGATCTTGTTCTTGATCTTAGCAGGAATAGCTTTAGGTTTTATTATTAAGGATGACATTTTCTTTAAGCTTTTGATAGACATTGTCATGATTGAAGAATTTTCTAGTCCTTGTTTGGTGAATATTTTCAGAAACTTTCAATCAAATACCTTTTTAGGTAGGATGAACTTTCTAGTTCAAAGAACAAAGTAAATAATTAAAAAATGTACTAAGTTAGAGTGCTTATGTTATGTGTTGGGGTTCTTATTCCAATGGGGACTAGTTTCAAGAGACAGGGTAACTAAAGCACAAGGCATTCTAATTTTCTGGGAGAAAAGTTAAAGTTTAGGCATTTATCTGCATATTTACATTGTTTATCATGTTGTTGTTGTAGTTGTTAAGTGCTCCACAGTCAGTTCTGACTCATAGAGACCCTGTATAGGGTTTTTGAGGAGCAGCTGGTGGATTTGAATTGCCCACTTGGGCATTAGCAGTTCAGTGTTAATCCAACTGCACCACAGCAGGACTCCTGTTAGTATGGTTGTGGTGGTGGTTCAAACTCATACAGGTGGTGACTTGTATAGGGTTTCTGAGGATGTAAATCTTTATGGGAACAGAAAGCCTCATCTTTTTCCTGTGGAGCAGCTGTACTTGTGGATTTGAATTTCTAACTTTGCAGTTAGTAGTACAACACTTAACCCAGTATACTATCATGGCTGTTTCATGCTAGCACAGTGTCTGACAAACTATTTTCATAGGAAATATTTGTAAACAGATAAAATAAAGGGATGGAGGTGACATATTCTGGTGATTGTCATAAAATTAATGCATCTAGCAAAGCTAATTCTGTCCAACTACATGTTGAACAATGTCTTGGGTGTTCTGATGAATAAAAAGATTTGTTCCCTGGCCTAAAGGATCTTTTCTAGTTGGAAGACCATATTACTATCCACCATAGGAATAAACATACTATAATGTTTGTAGGGATGTTGATCTTTGAAGAAGTTAACTGCAGAAGAAGGGGAAGTGCAGTAAAAGTGGAGCAATATAAATAAAGGTATAAAGGTAGTGATAACAAGAATAAAGTCTTAGGTTTTAATACCTATTGAACATTTACAATACCTCCTATAGCATTTTTTTTCCTCATTTGAACCTAAGAACAATTTTTGACATCAGTTGGTTATCCTTATTGGCAGATAACCCAATTACAAAAAGAAACAAGATACTTGTTTGTTGTTGTTGCTAAGTGCTGTCAAGTTGATTCCAACTCAAAGTGAACCTACATAGAGTGTCTGAAGAGTGGCTGGTGAATGTGAACTGCTGACTTTGCAGTTTAAACCAACCATGAGGTCAAGTGCTTATCCAATGGTGCCACACCACGACTCCACACAACTGATAGTTCATGGTATAGTTAAGTTCAAAATTCATATATCCTGAGCCCCTGCAACTAAGAAATGGCTTGATTATACTTTTGTTATTGTTAAGGAAGAAAAACAATAGAAAAAATTTTAAATTGAAAAGTATAAAGATATCATTTAGAGAAGGAAGTAGTCAACAAAATAAATATAAAAATAAATTAACTTTTTTTTCACCCAGTTATAACTTCTCTTATGATACAAGATGAAATGAGATGTTCAATTGCATCTAATGGCAGAATTATGAAGATTATTTTCCATTTGCAGCATTTGAGTGATTCTGCTTGATTGAATCCATTGTAAGAAAGAATTTAGATTTGTTATTTTATATACTTATATACATACACTCACACATGTATAGAGATGTGGAAGGAAGGCCTTATATTTGCCTATGTCTTTCTGTTTCTTTGACCATTTCAATCATGCTGGTACTAGAATATCTCTTCATCAAATGCAGTGGGATGACTTCTTTATTAATAACTGTTTAATTCAACAAATTGAAACAGCTTCAATTTTTAAATAAGTAGAACAAATCAGGAAATAACACTATCAAAAAACAATAGCAAAACAACAAAAAAAGACCCCAGAAGTCATGACCATTTATTGTACAAACATCTTTAAAATTTTTAGAAAAATTCTAGTAATCAGGTTGTTATTCAAGAAAAATTCTATTTTTCCTTGAGATTTCCTTAATGTAATATTTTCAATTCACTCTCAAAATTTGTTTCTTATGTTTCAAATATTCAGAAGTCACCTCTGCTATCTCACTAAAAACCAAAGCCAAACTCATTGCAGTCTAGTCCATTCTTTCTTACAGTGATCCTTTAAGACAGGGTAAAATTGACTCCAAAGGGTTTGCAAGGCTATAATCTTCATGGAAGCAGACTGCCAAATCTTTTACACCTAAGGATTGGAAAATGGATCATAAGGACATATATATCCTCATAACTTTTTGATAAAAATTAATGTAGCAAAGAAACAATATTCTCCTATGAAAAAATCACATAATTCACAGTAAAACATTAAAAACAAAAACAAAAAAAAAGACCTTGGGCACCATTTCAGGCTAGGTTGTGGAAATGGGCAGATGGAAAATGGGATGTTTGGGGTAGATTGTAAACTCCATAGTACCTTGTAAAAGGGGAACTGGAGGAGGAGTTTTTGAGACAGGGGAATAAAACTTTTGGTGAGCCAGCCATATGGTGCTTCTGCCCATGTCTACTGGTTTAGTCGACTAATTTTGCAAAAGAAAATAAAGAAAACCCACTCTTGCCAAAAAAAAAAAAGTGAAAATAAAAATTACAAAGGACAATTGTTGTTGTTGTTAAGTACCATTGAGTTCATTCCAACCAATTGTGACCCTGTACAGGGTTTCCAAGGAGCAGCTAATGAACTTGAACCACCGACCTTGCAGTTCAAACAACTTTGTAGTCTGACTGATTAACCCACAGTGCCACAAAATAAGACACCCTAAATTTTTAGAAAAAGGACAATAAAACATCCTACATTTCTACCTCATTAAGTGGTTATAATGATTTCTTTATTTGTGGTTGTGATTCGATGCCAAACTTTTCAAATGTCATTTCAAATACAAATTTACTTAATCCAGGAATATATAAAAAGCTGATCCTGAAACATGCACTAGCCATACTGCAAAATTTAGTACTCTGATGGCATCAGGGGTGATAAGAACATGGCTCTAAGAGTCAATACTAAAAGAGATTTAAGATGCATTAGCATAGTCTGCTTACAAATTCTGTACACACAAATGAGAAGGACACACATGCATTCTTTCCAGACATCCTCATAAGAATATAAGGTACACTTTTCTGACACCTCCCTTCCAAATGCCTTTGTGCTCACTGAAATGCCTTTTTGGTCACTTTATTCTAATATTATTGTTATGTGCTGTAGAGTCAGTTCTGACTCACAGAGACCTTGTATAGGATTTTTGAGGAGTGGTTGGTGGGTTTCAACCACCAACCTTGTGGTTAGCAGTCTAGTGCTTATTCTATAGTGCCACACCAGGATTTTTTAGATAAAGATAAATTCAATGAATAATTAAAAGTATATGCATGATTGTGAGAGTGGCAAGACAGTGATGGGGTGGGGGTTACATAGGATAAAGCAATCAGGGAAGACATCTCTAAAAAGATAATATTTAAGCTGAAAAACCTAAATGAGGATTTAGCTGTTTTTCCTTTAGGAAAAACCTAAAGGAGGAAAAGCATTCGTTAGAGAATGGCAACTCTGAGGTGGAGGTGCCGTGAAGTTTACTGTCAGACATACCACAGAATACCAGGCAAAGCAGATCCAGGGCAGAGCTCCAAAACTCGGAACCACAGAGATAGGAATATTTTTAAAAGTTTGAAGGTTTATAGCTTGTGGAACTTGAAGCTGAAGTAAGAAATCACATACTTTTGAATCTGCCAGGCTTAGAGGCCTGGAGCCAACATCTTGGGAGAGACCAAATGGCAAGAACAAGTGGCGGAGTAAAAACACCATGGAAAAATGCCACAGGAACCTTGGAGCAAAGGTGAACAATACACTTTGTCAGTTTTGACTTTGTTCTGATTTTCTTTCTTTCTTTTTTTTTTTTGGTATGTGGTCATTGGCATGCCCACTGTTGTACACCTCCATTCTGGTGACTAGAGGGGGAACCTGAGCGTGTGGACACTCCCTATCCTCACCACTGGTGGGTTCTTCTGCCATACATGTGCACAGATACTCAGCCCAAGAGCAGGCCCTGAACGATTTTTGTTTGTTTGTTTTTTGTTTTGTTTTTTAATATGGGAAAGGGCAGGGCAGGGCTGTATAGAGGGAAAGAGAGTTTAAAAACAAAACAGGCCAAAAAATTAAATTAAAGCCTGAGGTATAGCATAACAACCAATAGTGGCATGTTGAAATCTCTCAGGCAGCTTTGAAAGCAAGAAGCTGAAGAGAGGACATTAAAGTCATACTCATATTAGGCTACAGATTTTTTTTCTCTCCCTCCTCTCCCTTTTCTGTGATTAGAGACTGCAGTACTCAGTCTAGTTTTTGTTGTCGTTTGTCTTATTTTTTCTCTTGTTTTTTTTTTTTTTTTGTGTGGGTGCTGTTTTGCTGTTATATGCTCCCGCTTCTACCTTTAGGGGACTCTTTCTCTCCATATATTACACAAGAGGAGTCAGCAACTGCTGCCATATAGCCAAGCTACAATTACACTCTATAAAACACCAAAATCCAGGAACCAATATCAACTGCCATATATCAGGGAAGCAGACAACACTCTGAAAGTTACTCTTTGTTAAACAATAAGAAGAGTGAAAAGGGAAGCCCACTTTCTGATCACATCTTCCTCGAAGAAATCAGAAAGCATAAAAAATACCAAAACACATACTCAATTAAGTATTAAGGTCACAGATAAACACCAAATAGGACCAAGATGCAAAAGCAGATGACCATATTAGCACATGTACAGAAACATGATAAAATGTCAGAGACAAATGACCTAGAGGTAGACCTGGACTCCATTCTTGAAGGAGGGCAGACCCTGTAAATGCTTTAGAAGAAATTCAGAAAAAATGATTATAAAATGTTTCAAAACACTTTACAATGGTGTTGAGAAAAATAAGGAAGAAGTCAGGAAAGTGCTATAGGAATAATCAAATAAGATAGATACAGCATTGGAAACAATTCAAAACCTACAGAAAGAGGTCCAAACGATCAATAACAAAATATCAGAAATAGAGAACACTCTGAAAGGGCAGAGGAGTAGAATAGATGAAATGGAAGGCAGAATCAGTGAGCTAGAAGACAAATCTCTCAATACCACTAAGACAGAAGAGCAAACAGAAAAAAGGATTAAAAAGTCTGAAGAAGGTCTAAGATTCATGTTGGACAACATGAAGAGGAATAACTTAAGAATTATTGGCATTCCAGAACAAGAAGAATCACACAAGTCCACAG
>NW_006408685.1:7406385-7407517 GCF_000296735.1 Chrysochloris asiatica
AAGAAGGCAATGGGGAGACATATATAAAACCCTGAAAGAAAAAAAAAAAAATTGCCAACCAAGAATTTTTTATGCAGGAAAACTATCAATCAAATATGACAGTGTAATCAAAACATTCCAGGATAAATAGAAGCTAAGGGATTTTGCCAAAGCCAAACCTGCACTACAAAACATCCTAAAGGGAATTCTGTGGACTGAGAACCAACAAGAACAGATAACAACCAGAGATTGACATACATGGCAGCACCTTCCACAATTAAGCCTGCAGAAGGAAGAGTCGAGAACAGAACAAAACTCTAAGAACAAACTCAGAGAATCTGGGAGGTCAGTCTATGATCAAAACAAGTACAATGTAACATGTAAGGAACAGAGATCCAGATGGTGAGAAGGTCAGGTAGATTACAAGATAAAATACGCTGCACTGAATGGAGAGAAAAGTTAGTGGATTATAAGGCAACCTCAAAGAAAATTAACACTTCACAACATACCAAGAGAATGAAAATCCAAGAAGAACATAAAAACTTTAAAACTATGAGGAAACTCACAAGAAAGAATACAAAAAGCATGAACTCAACAGGAAGACACAGAGAACAAAGAAAGTAGCAACACCCCAAATACACAAACATAATGGCAGCAATTAATCCATACATATCAATAATTATACTGAAAGCAAACAGATTAAATGCACCAGTTAAGAAACGGAAGGTGGCAGAATGTATAAGAAAACAAGATCCTTCGATGTGCTGTCTGCAAGAGACACAGCTCATACACAGAGACAAAAACAGATTAAAAGTCAAACGATGGGAAAAAAACAGAAAACCAAGCTAATTGCAATAAAAAAAGGAACAGAAGTGGCAGTACTAATAGCTGATAAAATAAACTTAAGGCAAAAAACAGCATAATAGATAAAAATGGACATTGTGTCATGATTCAAGGGACAATTGAGCAAGATGAAATAACCATAATAAATATCTATGCTCCCAATGAAAGAACTCCAAAATATATAAAGGAAACTCTAATAGATTTGAAGAAGAAATAGATGAATCTACAATAACAGAGCAGCAGAGAGAACTTCGAGCAGCAGCGAGAACTTCGAGCAGCAGCGAGAACTTCGAGCAGCAGCGAGAACTTC
>NW_006408685.1:7419139-7421946 GCF_000296735.1 Chrysochloris asiatica
CATTCAACCCAACAACTGCACAATACACATTCTTTTCCAGTGCACATGGAACATTCTCCAGAATAGACCATGTTTTAGGCCACAAAACAAATCTCCATAAATTTATAAATATCAAAATACTACAAAGCATCTTCAGACAATGCTATCAAATTAGAAATCAACAATAGGAAGACCAAGGAAATCAAGTCAAATACATGGAAACTGAATAAAACGCTGCTGAAGAGTGACTAGGTAGTAGAAAAAATTAAACGTGATTTCTCAAAGTTCTTAGAAACAAATGAGAACGAAAATACAACATACCAAAATCTTTGGGACATGGCAAAAGTGGTGCTGAGAGGACAATTAATTGCAACAAACGTGCACATTCAAAAAGAAGAACGAACCAAAGTTAACACATTAACACAGCTTCTACAACAATTAGAAACAGACCAGCAGAAGGAACTTACAGCCACCAAAAGAAAAGAAATAATAAAGAATAGAGAAGAAATAAATGAGATCGCAAACAGAAAAACTATAGAAAGAATCAACAGGACAAGAAACTTGTTCTTTGAAAGGATTAACAAAATCAACAGACCACTGGCAAACCTAACAAAAGAAAAGAGGGAGAAGACACAAATAACATGCTTTAGAAACTACATAGGCAATGTCACAATGGAACCAAAGTAAATCAAAAGGATAATAACAGAATACTGTTGTACTCCAACAGATTTGAAAGCTTAGAAGAGATGGATATATTTTTAGATAAACACGACCTACCTAAACGTACAAACAGTGAAGTAGAAAACCTGAACAGACTCATAAGAAAAGAAGAAGTTGATCAGGTCATCAAAAGACTCCCAAGCAAAAAATGTCCAGGTCTAGATGGCTTCACTGGTGAGTTCTACCAAAGATTCAGGGGAGAGTTGTCATAAATTCTACTCAAATTATTCCAGAAGATAGAGGAGGATGGAAAACTTGCTAATACATTTTATGAAACAAGCATAACCCTCATAGCAAAACCAAGGACATCACTAAGAAAGAGAATTATAGATCAATATCCCTCATGAACATAGAGGCAAAAATTCTCAACAAAATTCTAGCCAAAAGAATCCAGCAACACATGAAGAAGATAATACATCATGATTCATATCAGGGATGCAAGGATGGTTCAACATTAGAAAAATGATCAATGTTATCCACCATATATATAAGAAAATAAAAAAGAACCTCGTGATCATATTGATTGATGCAGAAAAGGCATTTGACAAAATTCAACGTCCATTCCTGAAAAAAAAACCTCAACAAAATATGAATTGAAGGGAAATTCCTCAACATAATTAATAGCATATATACAAATCCAACAGCCTACATTACTCTAAATGGAGAGAAACAGAAAGCCTTCCCTCTGCATACAGGAACCAGACAAGGATGACCTTTGTCACCACTCCTATTCAATATTGTGCTGTGATCTTAGCAAGAGTTATACAGCAAGACAGCAAATTAAAGGCATCCAAATTGGCAAAAGGAAGTAAAACTCTCTCTATTTGCAGACGCTATAATGCTATACATAGAAACCCCCAAATACTCAGAAAAAAAGCTACTAGACCTCAGTGAAAGATTCAGCAAAGTGGCAGGATATAAGATCAACATACAAGAATCAGCTGGATTCCTCTATACCAAAAATGACAGCATTGAAAAGGACATTAAGAAAAACAATACCATTTACAACAGCCACCCAAATGATGAAATATCTAGGAATAAATGTAACCAGAGAAACAAGGGACTTATACAAAGAAAACTACAAAACACTACTACAAGAAACCAAAAGAGACTTACGAAAATGGAAGCATATACCATGCTCCTGGATAGGAAGACTTAACATTGTGAAAATGTTAATACTGCCCAAAGCAATTTACACATATAATGCGATCCCAATCCAGATTCTAACAATGTTCTTCAAAGAGATGGAAAAAAAAAATTATGAACTTTATATGGAAAGGAAAGAGACCCAGGATAAGCAAAGCGCTGCTTAAGAAGACGAATAAGGTTGGAGGCCTCTCACTCCCCAACTTCAAAATTTACTATGCAGCTACATTTGTCAAAACAGCTTGGTACTGGTACAATGAAAGATACATAGATCAATGGAACAGAATAGAGAATTTAGAAATTAACGCATCTACATATAGCCAACTGATTTTTGACATAACACCTAAATATATCACATGGGGAGGTGATAGTCTCTTTAACAGATGGTGCTGGCAGAACTGGAAAATGATATGCAAAGGATTGACACAAGACTTTCATCTCACACTTTATACAAAATCCAACTCAACATGGATTAAACATCTAAATGTGAATCCCCAAATTATGAAGGCCATCAATGAAAAAACAGGAACAAATGTGAGGGCACTAAGTCAGGGAATACACAGACTACAAAACACTGAAAACAACACAAACAAAAGTAGACAAAATAGATGAGTGGGACATACTAAATATTAAAAACTTATGTGCATCAAAAGACTTCACCAGAAGAGTAAAAAGGAAACCCACAGAATTGGAAAAATTATTTTGCAATGACACATCAAACAAGGGACTCATTTCTAAAATGTATGGGAAACTACAGCACATCTGCAAAAAAAAGGCAAATAACCCAATTAAAAAATGGACACAGGACATGAACAGACACTTCACCAAGGAAGAGATCTGGGCAGCCAACAAACATATGAAGAAATGTTCATGATCACTAGCCATTAGAGAGATGCAAATCAAAACAGTAATGAGATATCATCTCACACCAACAATAATAGCAAAGATCAAACAAGCAGAGG
>NW_006408685.1:7422341-7426024 GCF_000296735.1 Chrysochloris asiatica
TGAGGACATTATGTTGAGTGAAATTAGTCAGTCACAAAAGGAGAAATACTGCATAGGACCACTACTATAAAAGACTAAGAAAAATAACCCATACTAAAGGGGGTGGTGGTGGTGGATTATTTGCTGGCTGCTGGAATATGGGGGTAGGGTGAGGGGAGGGAGAGGAAGGTGGAGCACAGGGCAGGGAATAGACACAAGATAGTTTGGGTACTGGGAAGGGGGGCAATATACAAGAAGGGAGAGGGGAATGGAAGAGCAATCAGATGGGAGAACTATTAGGCAAGTTTGCATGCGCTAAGTGGCACAGAGCTAAATAATGATGTATGCACAACCTTGGAACAATAAGGCTCTGGGATACAGGGATTGAGACATGGTTGGAATGGGGAAAAGGAGCGAATAATTTTAAGATCCTTGGCTGTCTTTTGAATTTTGGTTTTCCTTGCATTATATAATAAAAGACACTTTAGAGTGAGAGAAAGAAATAGCCAGAAATATCACCATAGAAAACTTGTATGTCCGTCTTCTGCCTATAACTGATTGGAATAACTAAAATGGGGCTAAAACATACCCAGTGAAGGAGGCTTCCTGCAAGATCTCTGAATTACCTAGACTATAGGTGAAATCCTGAACAGCATCCAAAATCTTTAGAGGTGGGGAATTTCCACTTGAAAGGATGAACAGACCAGCCTGGAGTGGCTAGAAGAACAGAAAATACTTCTTGAAAGTATCTTCAGGAAAGATCTACAGGAAAAATACAAAACGATATAGGCAGACCAACTTTTACTATAAGAACAAGCAAGTTGCTTGCCCAGGAGACATCAAAGCACGTGGTCGGGTCCCCTCAGTGCAAACCCCCTTCCAAGACTAAGACTCAATGGGAATACATGCTATGATTGGTGACCATGTTCATCACCGATAAGGGGACGTGAGGGAAAAACAGCAATGAAGCTGCATGCTAAGCCCTACAATGTTCAAAAGACTCCTGTGAACCCAGGTGGAGACCTGGTTGGCCATCAGTGTGGCAAGACCTGGGGAATCTTGGGACCAGAGTCAGTGACATAGCCACAGAGGACAAGAGTGGAGAATGAAGCGTCCCGCTTCATATGCACAAGAACACCCACACTTGCAGATAATACCCACTTGACCTGGCTTCAATGACTGAATGATCAGAGCTCAACTAAAAGAAGAAAGAAGAGGAAAAAAAAGAATAATCTGATACAATTTGATGAACTTGATCTACACCTATGGATGAAGTAGCTCAAAAGAGGGAACAAATCTTTACAGCGAGGTTCATTCCCACCCCCTCCATACACAGAGTAGACAGCGATGGGCAACTTGGACATTGGCTACCCAAAATGGGGGGGCTACAAAGGCAAGAAGTGACTTGGTTACAAGCTTTCAAGAGGGAACCTAGTTCCAGAGGGCGTGAAGGAAGGTAGAATCTCCACTGAGTTGTGTCCAATCTGTCTAGGCGGGGCTGATGAACTGAAATGTGGATAGGTCTCTTGTGATACAATAGTGAATAATTGTTATCAGGACTGCTCGTGAGGGTTGTAAATGTAAAGGTAGACGTTTTGTAGCAAGGAGGCGAGTGATTAACTTTTCAGTCTAGTTGCGGAGGTCCCTGGGACCATCAAGGGAGAAGAACTGAGAGCGGGACCCTACCCAGAGAAGCAGTGATGCAGATGGAGGCAGAGAAGATGAAGTGGATAGATGGAGCAGCTGTGGACTTTAGACCCAGAGAGGGAGAGGGACTGTGTGCTGACAGGGTGGGAGGCAGGCTTGTAGTGCATATCCTTTGGTTGGTTGATGATGAATGGAGGGGATTGTAACCATGGCAATGAAACGATATCCGATAGAATGAATGTAAAACTAATGTTCTCTTATGTAAACTATCACATAATTCACAATAAAACATTAAAAAATAAAAAAATAAAGAGAATGGCAAGAAGAAAATCTTGAGGTGTATGAGAAGAAATAAAAAGAATACCTGTTTTGCTACATCATAAAAGAAAAGGGAAGATTGATAAAAGATGATGGTGAAAAATAGGTATAGCAAAGAAAATATTGTTGTTGTTGTTGTTAAGTGCCATCGAGTCGGTTCCGACCCATAGCGACCCTGAATAGGGTTTCCGAGGCTGTAAATCTATAAGGGAGCAGATCGCCTCATCTTTCTCCCGCGGAGCAGCTGGTAGTTTCGAACTGCTGACCTTCCAGTTCACAGCCCTATTCGTAACCACTACGCTATCAGAGCTCCAAATTTAGGGTAAGAAGTTTAAATTTTATTTTAAGTGAATTTGAAAATCACTAGTGCTTTAGGCAGTGGCCCTAGGAAGCAACAAGACTAGTTGGAAATTCTCTGGTATTCCAGGAAATAAGATGGTGAAATGATTAAGGGTGTTGTTGTTCTTGCTAAGTGACGTTGAGCCGATTCCACCCATAGCAACCCTGTATAGGGTTTCCAAGGAGCAGCTGGTGAGCCTGAACCACAGACCTTGTAGTTCAAAAGACTTTGCAGTCTGACTCATTAGCCCACAGCACTACACCAGGACTCCCATTAAGGTTGTTGTTATTAAGTAATGTAGAGTCAGGTCCGACTCATAGTGACCCTGTACAGGGTTTCTGAGGCTGTAAATCTTTATGGGAGCAGAAAGACTTATCTTTCTCCTGCGGGAAACTGGTAGTTTCAAACTGCCAACCTTGAGGTTAGCAGCCCGATTCATAACCACTATGCTACCAGAGCTCCTTGTAGATGGAGATAAGTGGATTGATGCAGATATGTTTTGGAGGTAAAATATATTCCTCTTACAACTAGATTATATGTGGGGCAAGGAAAAGGAAAGTGAAATAATAGATGATGCCAGGTTTTAAAATATCGATTGACTGAATGTTTGGTGGTGCAGTTTACTAAGATGGACAAGCCTTGAAGAGAAATACTTTTTTGTTGTTTGTTTATTTTTTTATATGAATAGGTTTTGAGATAGTTTAAAAGAACTGTTGATGTGTGTTAAGTTTGAGATGTCTAGTTGATACTACAGTGCAGATATCAAGTTCTTGTTGTTAAGTGACATACATGCAGTGGGTTCCAGACCCTGTATAGGATTTCTGAGGCTGTGAATCTTTGTGAGAGTAGAAAGTCTCATCTTTCTCCTGCTGAGCAAGTGGAGGATTCGAACCACCTACATTGTTTTTCACAGTCCAATGTTTATCCTGCAGAGCCACCTCACTCCCTGAGATAGCTACTAGACCATTATATATAAGAATTTGGAGTTCAATTGATAGATTAGGGTTGGAAATATGAAATTGTAAGTCACAGGTTGGGTCAACTCACTAAGAGAGGGTTGTAAATAGAAAAGATTCAAGACTAAACTGGAGTCATTCTAATATGCAACTGTGAGGAAGGAGGACAAAATAAAGGAGAATAAAAAAAAAAAAACAACCACCACCACACAAACAAACAAACAAAAACTTCCAGTAAGTAGAAAAAAGACAGGAGAGCACAGTATCATAGAATTCAAGTAAAGAAAGTGCTTTTAGATAGATAGAGAGTTTAGTTTATCAAATGCTGTTGAATTGCAGAATAATTTGAGAGAGGAGACACTACTTACTGAATATGGCAAATTGGAGGTATTTGGTAACCTTGAAAGGAAGTTTCATGGAATGGTAGGAATGAAAAAGCTTAA
>NW_006408685.1:7426124-7445478 GCF_000296735.1 Chrysochloris asiatica
TATATATATTAAAGAGACTTGGCATGATTCTTATGGATATCAGAAAAAAAGAAGTTATCATGCCAGTGGTAACTAGAATGTTCCAATACTATACTCTGAAAGTTGTTTTCGACAGTTGAAATTAATACTTGACCTTAACTTGTTTCTCTGTATTTGTCTTATTTTCATATGAATTGATTGCAAAAAAAAGAATAAACTTTTTGAGGATACTTCCCCTCCCATTTACCTTAAAAATTAATCTCAAATATGTTTTCATTATTTGTAAATCTTATTGTCCTAGTGGTTATTGACCCAATGTGTCAACCTCAAGATGGGAATAGAATACATCCCCTAGAATGAGAACAAGGTAGTCATTATTTAGCTTTGAGTGTCAGAGATGGCTTTTTGAGTCCCTTGAAAGAAAAATGATATTGAAATCCAGGTTTGTTGAGAGAGAAAAAAGGGATATGTCTATTTATGTTTATATTACATATGAAGACCAATGGAGGTCTATACATAAAACATCAGTTTTACATTCAACAAATCATATGCTTTGTTTCATTACAATGCACAGAGTCACTGTACCAAAAAGAAATGGTTGATGTTCAAACATTTCAAAAGGTAACATATGATAAGCAGCCAATGGTACTGAGGAAGGAAGTCCAAGGTGCATTGAATTAATTGGCAAAGAACAAGGCACCAGAAATTGATGGAATAAAAATTGAAATCTTTCAAGAAAGTGAAAGAAATTTCTAAGCCAAGAAATTTGGAAGACAATTAACTGGCCAACTGATTGGAAGAGATCTGCATTTATGTTCATTCCAAAGAGACATGACCCTATGGAATGCAGAAATCATTGGACAACATCTTTGATATCCCATGTGAGTAAAGTTTTACTAAAGGTAATACAAAAACGGCTGTATTTTCATTGACAAAGGACTTCCAGAGGTTCAAGCTGGATTCAGAAGAGGGCATACAACAAGGGACATCACTGCTGAACTCTGATGGATCTTGGCTGAAAGCAGAGAATACCAGAAAGTTGTTTACCTGTGCTTTATGACTATACAAAGACTTTCAAATGTATGGGCCATGACAAGCTATGGGCAACATTGTGAAGTATGAGTATTCCTGAACACTTAATTGTGCTAATGAGGAATCTGTACATGGACCAAGAGGCAGTTGTTCGAACAGAACAAGGGAACATTGAATGGTTTAAAATTAAGAAAGGTGTGTTGTATTCTTTCACCATACTTATTCAACCTGTATGCTGAGCAAATAATTTGAGAAGCTGGGTTATATGAAGAAAACCGTGCCATCAGAATTGGAGGAAGACTCATTCAAAAACCTGCGATATGCAGATGATACAACCTTGTTTTCTGGAAGTGAAGAGGACTTAAAATATTTACTGATGAAAATCAAAGAGCACAGCCTTCGGTAGGGATTGCATCTCAATGTAAATAAAACAAAAATCCTCACCACTGGATCAATAAACCACATTGATATCAATGGAGAAAAGATTGAAGTTGTCTAGGACTTCATTCTTCTAGGATGAACCATCAGCAACAGTCAAGAAATGAAACAATGTATTGCATTAGGTAAATCTGCTGCACAAGATCTTTTTTAAATGTTGAAGAGCAAAGATATCAGCTTGAGGATTAAAGTGCGCCTGACTCAAGCCATGGTATTTTCAATAACCTCATATGCATGCGAAAGCTGGACAGTGAATAAGGAAGACCATAGAAGATTTGATGCATTTGAGTTATGGTGTTGGAGAAGAATATTTAAAGGCTCTTGGGTTGTCAAAAGAACAAACAGATCTGTATTGGAAGAAGTGCAGCCAGAGAGCTCCTTGGAAGCCAGGATGTCCAAACTGCATCTCTCATACTTCGGACATAGTCAGGAGGGACAAGTCACTGAAATCATGTTTTGTAAGTGGAGGATCAGAGAAAAAGAGGAACACCACCAGTGAGATGGACTGGCAAAGTGGAAGCACCAAGGGCTCATGTGTGGCAACAATTGTGAGGTTGACCCAGGACTGGGCAGTGTTTTGTTCTGTTGTGCATGGATGGATTCGCTGTGAGTCGGTACCGACTCGATGGCACTTAAAAACAACATGTACCATCAGTTAACAGTATTTCTCTGTATTCTTTGTAGCTCTTTTCCTTATTTTTTAACACTTGGGCATATATAATAATTTGAACTACCAAAGGGGCACATTGTACAAGCCTACTTCCTGCATGCCAGCTCTCAGTCCCTCTCTTTCCATGAATCTAGAGTCCTCAGCTGCTACCTCTCTCCATGTCCCTATCTCTGCCTCCATCTCTGGTGTTGCTGTTTCTCTGGATAGGGTCCCATATTCCACTTGTGCTCTTCTCCCTTGATGGTCTTAGGATCCTCTGTTTCTGGACTGTAAGAGTTAGTACTCCCCAGTTTTTTTTATAAAACTTCTACCTTTACAATTGGGACAGTCTCAATTAGTCATGATAACAATTACTTGCTATTGAATCATAAGAATCTTATCCCCATCTCTTTTCACCAGACCCATTTAGACAAGAGGAAAACTATTCAGTGGGGACTCTATCTTCCCCTGCATACTCTTAAACTAAACTCCCTCTTGAAACCTTGTAAGCCAGTCATTTCATGACTTTATCACCTCCTCATTTTATGTAGCCAAAGTCTGTCCCTTTCTCCCCTTTATACAGAGGGAATAGCATTGATACTTTATATGAAGACTCCTTCCTTCTGTTGGTATTTTGAGCTACTGCATTCATGAGTATAGGTCAAGTTCATAAGATAGTAGCAATTTACCTTCATTTCCTTAAACAAACTTAAAAAAAAAAATTATCCTCTAGTTAAGCTCTGATTGTCAAGCCATTGCGGTTAGGTCAAATGGGTACTATCTGCAAGTTTGAGTGTTCTTGTGCGTCTCCCCTCATTACGCATCAGCTGGATACTTTACTCTCAGCATTAGCCCTCTGTGGCTATGCCTTTGTCCGTTGGTTCAAGTGTACCCAAGTCTCACCACACTTTGGACCAACCAGCCCTTCTTCCTCTTCTCTCTTTCATTTCCAGGTCAACGTGAGTCTATGGAACGTGGTTGAACTCAGCCCATTTTTTCATTGCTGTCTTTCCCCCTCTTCCACTCACCAGCAAGCTTACATGTGTTACCTTTGGTTTCAGTCTTATAAGGGGTATACATAAGGTTTTATTACAAAATAAAGATAGAAAGAACTTACAAGGAATAGAGGGAAGATAAAGAAAAAGAAGAAGAATAGGAAGAAATATAATTAACATGAGAAGTTTATAGTCAAGACTCAGATATATCTACATATACAGTTCAGCAGAACACAGCACAACAGCTTGATCATTTCACAAGAATTATGACCCCTGTGTAGGCCAAAATCCATACAAATGACTTACACCTCAACCAAAGATCAGTAAGAAAGAGCAAGAAACAGAAGAATCTTAGTCCAAATAAGGCGTCTACGAATATGTCATTTTATAAAAAAAAGTGTATTTTATGAAGGAGGAGAAGAAGGTGAGAGCTGTTGGATGATATAAACTGACAGCATATTTACTCTTAAGGGGACTCAGTTAACCTGATATAGGTTAAAAACTGGAAGAGATCTAGTTAACCTCTGGCAATTTAACTTCTTTTTTTATGATATCAGTAAGAATGAGGACTCATAAAAAAGTAGTTTAGGTATAGAGGAAATAATTTGCATTTTTACACATCTAGATCATGATATATATTTATACTCTGCTATACCTTGATTTTGTTTGAGTCTTCACTTTATTCAGCACCGTCTCAGAAAATGTATTTATTATCTTACTCAAAACTGCACTTGCATAAATTTTAGTTAGCATTCATTTTCATCCCTTTCTAAGTATATAACAATTAATCACTCTTTTTTTGTAAAATGATCCTCCTTACAAGTAATTTAATTTTTTGTCTCAAATGTAAAACTAGTTCTCTGTGCTCCAGCCTAAGTAATGCTGAATCTTGCAATCTTTTGATATGTTTTGCAACTCATTTGCACCTTTTTGAAGTACTGTTCACCTTTTTTACCTGCAAGTTCCAAAGTTCTCACTGTTCCAGAAAAAGATAGCTATTCTTTAAGGAACATATGGAGTCAAACTTATAAAAATGTATTTTGCTTTTTACATAATTTGAGCTAAAAAGTAAAATAAGAGTAAGCATACCAAAGGAGCATATCTTGGCTTTGGACGTGGAGGAGGCATCTTGCACCGACAGAGACGTTTGACCTTAGGTGATGGTGTTAACGGCTCACAAAGAGGTAGTGGAGGTCTTTCTCTTGATGGAGAAACTCTACTTATAGCTGCTTTTTTCCCTTTTCCTTGGAATGTGGTCTTTTTGTATGACATTCTGAATCTTTTCTTTAGTTCCTGTGCTTCTTTGTTTGAATCTGTGGATGTGGCATCTGATTCATCAACTCTATTTTCACTTCCAGGTTTATGTAGTGACTCATCAGATTCAGATGCTGAATCTTCAAATGCTGACTTTATGTGTTTTCTTAGGCCTTTCTTTGGATATTCATCAGATTCATCATCTGTAGACTCTGTGTCCTTTTTGGCATCCTTCTTAAAATCTTTCTTATTCTTTTTAAATTTCCATTCAGATTTAGATTCATCAGTAGATAATGCATACTTCCTTGAATCCTTCTTTTTGTCATCTTTCTTTGAATCTCTCTTATCCTTTCTTTCATCTCTTTTCACCTTCTTTGTCTCCAATTCAGATTCAGATTCACTGTCAGTAGACACTGAGTTCTTTGCATCCTTCTTCTTATTTCCTTTCTTTAAATTCTTCTTATCTTTTTTTTTATCTTTCTTAGTCTTCTTTGACTCAATTTCAGACTCAGATTCAATATTGGTAGACTCTACATCCTTCTTTGCATGCTTTTTCTTAGTATCTTTCTTATCCCTCTTTATATTTTTCTTTGCATCCTTTGAGTCTACAGATTCAGTATCAGTAGACTCTAAGTCTTGCTTTGAATTCTTTTTCTTACTGTCTTTCTTTGCATTTTTTTTACCCTTCTTTGAGTCTACAGATTCACCATCAGAGACCTTCTTTGCACCCTTCTTTGTATCTTTCTTTGCACCCTTCTTTGAGTTATTTTGTGAATAATTCCTTAGCCACATGTAAAAATCCATGGATTCAGTACTAGACTCCTCTAAATACATCATCGAATCCACATTTGAATTATTTTTTGAGTGAGTGTCTGATTTGGCACCAAAGACCTTCTTGGAACTCTTAGAATCTTTCTTTGGACCAGTCTTTGTACATATGAATTCAGTATTTGTATCTTTGAAATATTTTGAGTCTTTCTTATCTTTTCTTTTATTTTCCATTGAGACCTCTTTAGAATCCTTGTATTCTGAATTTGTATCTAATTTGAACTTTGATTGCTTATATGGCTCATTTTCATGTGATGATTTTGATGGAATTTTAAGTACTTTATTCCTTCTTTTATAGTTTTCATTATTTACTGTTTTCTTGAATTTTAGAGTTGTTGCACTTGCTCCTGTTTTTTTCTTACAATCCTCCATTAAATCTGTTATTTTATTGCCATTGTTGGACTCTTTAGATTCTGCTTTTTCAGGGTAGTCTTTGGGAATATAAGAACATCCAAATGGAGCCTGTCTACTGACAGCTAAGTAAATACATGGCCTTTGGAAGTACTTTCTGAAAGAATGCTTTATCCATATGTGAGCTTTCTTCTGACCTTCCTTTAATTTTCTTTTGTCCTGTCTCTGAAAAGATTGGTTAGATTAATGACAAATACTAATAAATGAGCTATTTCTTTTTTGATCACAATGTTAAAATAGTTTAGCTTTTAATTAAGCTATTTAAATTTTGAAAAAAATTCTCTTTCAAGACTCTGGTGCATGTGTATGTATATGTGTGTGTGAGAAAGAAAGAGAGAGAAGGAATTCAACTTTAGGCACAAAATGATGTTAAGGGAAAATTTAAAGTCCTTTAAATTATTTATGTTAGTACTTGAGCAGGCCCACAATAATGTATATATTGCAGAGTCTGTCCTCAGAATTGACAAAGGGTCCCTTTTGTATCCCTATATAACAGACATGTTGTGGAACATTTTTCCCACTTTTCACCCCCAAGTTAGCTCAGAAAAAGGCTGATCCTCTTGAAGTTTTTCATGACAATTCTTGTGATATTTGTAGGCTTCAGGTCTAACATTATTTCTATTCTTGCTTTCAGAGTCTCTGATCAATGATGATGCCTCAGATTTCTACCATGAAATATTACAAAACAACAAACTAATAAAGGGCTATAAAATAAAAAACAAACAAACGTTTGTTTCACATAGCAGTGGTGATTTTAAAAAAAACAAACAAACTACACTCAGACATTTATAAAACTGATTTCTAGAAGTAGCCACATAGTCTGATTTTAGATTTACTTCTTATATATCTTTGACTAATTAATATGTTGTTTTTTGTTGTTGTTACTAAGTGCCATCGAGTCAGTTTCGACCCATAACAACCCTGGATAGGGTTTCCAAGGAGTAGCTGGTGAGCTTGAACCACCAATCTTGCAGTTCAAACGGCTTTGCAGTCTGGCATATCATTAATAATGAATTAAGTGGTCATATGAAACTAAAGAGCAACTCTGAAGAGAAGCATGTGACTTGGATCACTACAGATATATTTAGTGAACCTTAAATAAATCCAATGACTATAACTCTGTGTCAGGAGAATCTTTAAAACAATACTTTTATATTTTCATAGGTAACTCCTGTATGCTAGATTTTTTTCCCCTTTTCTTTTATTTTCTCTTGTTTAATTGATAAGGTAAGTCCACATTATAGAATCAGTAGAAAACATGAATCTTCCAGATAAAGGAAACAGGGAGGCCCTAAAAACTCATCAAGATTGGCTCCCATTCTAATATTTAAATATTGAATGCTTTGTAGCTGGTCAACATTTCCTGAGAGATCTTAGTAGTTTCAAAATTAAGTTCTCCAGCTTTCTTAGCCTATTAAATGTTAATAAGAACATTCGGGACATTTCTGCTTTATCACATTGAATAGAAAGTAGTAACAATTTTCCCCTAATATTATTTTCAAATATAATCTAAATAAATATCAAACTCAAAAGACAAATTCTTCCTTGGAAAGGCTATGTAATGACTGATGTAGACAACCACATACAAAAAGTTCAGTCTGAAATTGTTGGGTCTTTTAAATAAAAAAATAAAGATTTGTTTCCAACAGATAGTAAAATCCAAATTATGTTTGAATTATTTGCCTTTATGTATTTTTGTACAAATTTATATTTAGTTAAAAAATGACCTTTTTCAATACTTACAGGAACTGTGTTGTGTAATTCCAAAAGTCTTGATTTCTTTTTATTACTTGGCTGAGGTGGTTTGGGAAATGTTGAAGTAAATATTTTTTGATTGAATGATTTTCTGTTTGATGAACTGACTAAAATAAGAAAGCATAAAAAGTAATTTGGAGTTAATAGCAAGACTTTCATCAGAATTGAAATATTCATGAGCAAACATATATTGTTAAAATTAAGTTATATCTCAAATTATGGCTTTTTCCATATGGAATTTATAGTTTATTTGCATAATGATTTAAAAAATTCATTTTACCACTTAGTTTTGAATGATATTAAATGATACAGTACTTTTATTTTCTAGATTAACCAATTTTCATTTAAATAAAAAATGATAAAATAATATAAGCAGACAGGAATGGGAAAAAAACCCAAAAACCTCAACATAAAGATTCACTATTTCTTTTTAAATATATCTATCATCCCTTTTATCTTAGTTTTTTTTTTTTTTCTTTATACCATTTTGGTTAGATTGCAGAAAATAGAGCCTCTTCTTCTATATTCCCTATAATATAGGCCTAAATACTACATTCAATCTTGCAACTCTCTTTAATGAAGGGCATAGGTGCATGAGGTCATGCTGAAAATTATTAGGGAAGATGAAACTATCTGGCACTTATATCAAAGGGAAACTGGAGAACACTCAGGATAGTTCTTCTGGAGATGAAAAGGCTAATGAGAAATATGATCAATATATTCAAATATTTAACTTGCTGTTCTGCATAGGAGTAGTATTAGTAGTAGTAACAGCATAGCCATAATTGCTAACATTTATATGATGCTTACTATGTGCCAGAGAGTGCTTTAAGACTCAACAAAGTTGATATTTATGCAGAACAAGTTATTTAATACTCACAACAAAACTTTAAGGTAGATAATGTAGTTTTACAGATGTGGAAAATGAACCACAGAGAGAGGTTAAATTACTTGTTCATGATTATAAAGTTAATAAGTAGCAGAGGAAGTTTAGCCCTAGAGTCCTTTTAATTATATGTTATAGATTTCTTTCATAAATTTTCTGATGGAAGAACTATAACCATTGGGTATAAGTTGTAGATTTCAGTTCACTTTCATCATCCTGACTATATTTATGTTCTTTACTTTCACATTTTGATTGTGAATTTTGAACACAAAGAGTCTTACATGAAAAAGGTTGTTTAATATAAAGAGGAAGAACAACAACAAAAAATTTTCCTTTTAACAACTACTACAATATAAAAAATATTTTATAGATACACATATGCACACACACCAACATATATACACATACATCCTAGTATTACATTTTAATAAAAATTCAGCACAAATTCTGTTTTTATCACATTGGATGAGAGTATCATTTGTCCCTAATACTATTTTCGAATATAATCTAACTAAATTTTAAACTCAAAAGATTAAATTCTTACCTGGAATTGGATTATCATATGTTCTGTTGTTTACTTCTTGTCTATTAAAAAGAGGTAAAGTGTTTTAACTGAACTTGTACTATGGCTAATTATAGCAATTATTATTATTATTATGAATAAGCATGCAATGACAATAATTTATGACATATTCTACATCTATGATCTCCATTATCTATGAATGTTTATTAATAATTCATACTCCAGTTCCTCTCCCTTGTTATCATTTTTGTCAACTTCTGAATTAAGTGAGTAACCCTGTATAGAGTTTCTGAGGAGTAGCTGGTAAGTTTGATGCATTTGGTTAGCAGTCCAGTGCTTATCCCATATGGTGATGAATAAAGACTATTTTTACCAGAAACTTGAACAAAAATCTCAACCAAGATGTAAAATAAAAGCACTGATTTGACTAATTCTAAACTTTGAACATATGTTGCTTATATCATGTAAGACCAAAATGTGAACAAGTTTTGAAAAAAAAATTTTTCTTATGAAAAATTCTAAACTAGTAGAGGATTAATATAGTTCTTAAATTCACTAAATAAAATGTTAAGAAACCAACAGTTTTTCAATACTTCAAAACAAATTCAAACTCTTCATGATATGTGAGGGGAAATACACATACGGATTTTGAATTTTCTCAAAAATTAGTCTCTGATACTTTCTATTTGAAAGATTTTCATTTAATTTGTTAATAATTGACATTGTCCATCAAGAATATACAAGGCATGATTTGTTTTTTAAATGTTACTTTTTATTGGTTAGCTTGGGCCTTGAGTGTGATCATTGCTACAGATTTTCCTAGAGTTTGAATTTTTTACTTACCTAAATCATCAAATCAGTAAACTAAAAACAAGTCAGCCAAAACAATCAAATCTTTGTATATTTGAGTAACATTTATTTTTATTTCTGAAGGAAAGCCCTAGTTAATATAAAGGCTGACACATCATTCAATAACTACATAGTTACTCTGGAGAAGATTTTGAAGACAGTCAACAATTCAGTAGTTGAGTACTTCTCAACTACAAGAAAACATTGTTGTTGTTGTTAAGTGCTGTCAAGTCAGCTCTGACCAATAGCGACCCTGTATAGGATTTCCGAGGAGTGGCTGGTGAGCTTGAACTGCTGACCTTGTGGATCAAACTGACTTTGCAGTTTAGTGCACAAACATTAGAAGAAACTTAAAAACCTTTAAAAAGTAAACTTGCCTTCGAACTGCCCCCAAAGCATGTATCAGAATCTCTGGATATGGGTTAATCAAGTCTGTGTTTTGTTACTTAGCTCTAATATAAAAATCTGTATTTTGATGCTCAAAACTACTGTTCTGAACTAATGGTCACAAAAAGGAAAGTCTGTACATTTCTGGAACAGTTCTAGTCTATGGTTTTTGCTTTTTACAAAAGGCAGTTGATCAATGACTCATTAATTTTTGGTGAAACCACGTTCATTTAGGAGACTATTTCGAACAGACTATGAACTGACGGTCAAGAAGTGTAATAGTTTGGAAGTCTGCCAGGCTGGCTGGATGGCTGCATTCACACTTGTAAAAACACTGTATCTGCATTGATTTAGAATTCTTCCAGCAATCTAACCAATAAACAACATTATTATCAATGGATAAAAGATTGAAGTTGTCAAGGACTTCATTCATTTTATGTCAACCATCAACATTCATGGAAGCAGCAGTCAAGAAATCAAATGATGTATTGCATTAGGCAAATCTGCTGCACAAGACCTTTTTAAAGTGTTGAAGAGCAAAGATGTCAGCTTGAGGACTAAGGTGCGCCTGACCCAAGCCATGGTATTTTCAATAACCTCATATGCATGCAAAAGCTGGACAATGAATAGGGAAGACCGTAGAAGAATTGATGCAGTTTAAAGTTATTAGATATTAAATGATAGTTAAAACTCTGAGAAGTGTTCGTCATTTCTGAAGTGTATTCTTAGCTTGGTCTCCATGTTATAAATGAATCTGTGTATATTTCTTTGAAATGTAAGTGGTACTAATCTCTATCTGGAGTCCCGGGTTGGTGTTGCAGGATGATGTGCTGCACTACAAAGTTAGTTTGAACTGCAAGGTTGGCAGTTCAAATCTACCAGTTGATCTTCAGAAACACTATAAAACGTCTCTATGGGTCGAACCGACTCAACAGCACTAACAGCAACATACTCTATCTGGTTGGTAATATGGAATAAAGCAATGGACAGCAAGATCGGTTTGAATCACAAGGTCAGCGGTTCAAACTCACCAGTCACTATGAGTCAGAACCAACTCAACAGCACTAAACAACAACTATCTGTATCTTGGGAGCACAGTAGCTCTATAGGATAAGCACTAGACTGTGAACCACAAAGTGAGCAATCTGAGCCCACCAGCTACTCTGCTGAAGTAAGATGAAGTTTTCTGCTCCAGTAAAGATTTACAGCCTCAGGGTTCTTGTTTCCCGAGCCGAACTCGGCTGTGTGTGTGTGGGGCGGGGGGTGGTTTCAAGGCCTCGACAGGATGGTAACAAAAGACCTGTTATCACAGCATGGGTGAGGGGGAGTGGGGATGCGGAGCTTTGCGTTGTGTTGGACTGTGGGTGGGTCCAAGGGGCTGGTAGGCCGGAGTCCCAGGTCCAGGCCAAGGACATGGCCGGAGCTTGGTGTTCTTCTGAACCCGCAGCGCGGCTCATGTTGTGCTCACCATGAGGCCTCAGCAGGTGCCCGTGTCCGGGAAGGCCTTCATTCAGCTACAAGGCAGCAGCTGCACACACTGCCAATTCCAGACAGATTTCCCACCGGAGCCGGAGAACCGGATTGATAAACAACAGTTTGAAGAAACCGTTGGAATTCTAAATAACCTTTATGCAGAAGCAGAAGAGCTTGGGGTCCAGTTGTACCTTGAAGGTTGTTTGGCTTGTTTAACAGCGTACACCATCTTTTTATGCATGGAAACTCATTATGAGAAGGTTCTGAAAAAAGTCTCCAAATACATTCAAGAGCAGAATGAGAAAATACATGTTCCCCAAGGCCTCCTGACAGATCCCATTGAGAGAGGATTTCGAGTTATTGAAATTACCATTTATAAAGACAGGGGCATGGGTAGTGGATGATAAAACTTAGAGTCAAAGTTCCCACCTCAAACTGGGACCCTCCTGTATCTACTGGTAGACCACAGAGTGTTCCTTACCTTCTCTCTAGAGCATCATTCCTTTCTATCTGCTGCCAAAGCCATGGTGCCACTTACTCCAAGGACTAACTTACTAAAATTCCATGCCTGGGGTGACCACTAGCCACTCAGCATCCATTTTGTGATTCTAAATTGTATAAGACTCTATAATCTTTTGGTTAGTGTCTGAGCAGACACAATGAAGCATTTCACTTTTTTACCCAAAGTTGTATAAAAAAATTATACAGTTCATCTGCCCAATGCAAAGTTAATTTTGATCTGTCAACATTGGGTTCTCCTGGTTCCTTGGGCCAGGCTCCATGGTGGCTTTGGATTTCAAAAAGTCATATTTTAGTCAGTGTTCAGTCTTATTCTCCAAAATCAATAAAATGCTTTTCTTCCAAGATTTTGGTGAGGGGTAGACTGTGCCCATAATTTTGCTAATGCATCTCTCAGATCTCAAGGTACTACCAGTTTTACCATGACTCAGATCTTCAGAAGATCAATTTCTGGTGTTCAGTGTCGAATCGAAGCTCATTGGAAAAATGATGTGCTATTATAGCAATTATTCCTAACTGAGCCAATATTTAATGCAGATTCCAGTTTTTCATATGTTTAATTGCTTTTATTTTGAAATTTTTATGTTATGATTGCATTATCATGAATGTTGAAGAGATGTGTGTTGCTTGTTCACTGCAAAGTAAGTAAGCTCAATAAAATAAATGCTAACCTATCAAACACAGAAATATCCCTGCTGTGTCCATGGATATCTAAGCAAGTGTAATAAATATTTTAATTATAGTTTTGTTATAAATATAACATGAAAAAAGTAATTTGATAAGAAAAATACTGTGCATCGCTAATTTTTAACTATCCCCACTGGCAAACCTTACAGACCTTCCTCATATACAGTATTCATTGCACAGAATTCTTATGATTCGTTCAAGTAAAGTAAGTGATTTCCATGTATAACTCTCAAGTCTATGTCAATATTTCTAATGCTTATTTTGGCTGCACATTTTTAATAGCATGACTTCTTATGCCTTGAATTCATCTTTGGGACTGAGAGCATTTTATTTGGGAGAAACTTTGGAGAGAATGAAACAATTAAGTTTGACTTTCAGAGATATTGTAGGTGCTAATACTGGATTTAATCGTTCAGATTTAATTTCTTTAGTGGGTTTGTTAGCTCTTCAATAAATTCCATGTTGTTGTTGTTATATGCCATCGAGTCGGTTCCGACCCATAGCGACCCTGTATAGGGTTTCCGAGGGTGTAAATCTTTACTGGAGTAGAAAGCCTCATCTTTCTCCCGCGGAGCACCTGGTAGTTTCGAACCGCTGACCTTAAGGTTCGCAGCCCGATTCGTAACCACTACGCTACCAGAGCTCCTCATATAAATTCCATAAGTCTGTATAAAATTGTAATTGTATATATATATATAAAACCTTTGTAACTTAATAGCCTGTAATAACAGTGTGTTCTGTCTGATTTTTAAACTCATTGCCAGAACTTTGCTGACATAACACACTAAAACTTTTCATTAAAAAAACAAAAATTACAGTCTCAGAAACCTACAGGAACCATGGTTGCTGTGAGTCAGAACGAATTCCATGGCACCTAACAACAGCAACCTCTTTTTTGAGATAAAGGGAAGCCAGAGGACAACAAAATGATATCTTTAAAGTTATGGAAGAAAATAAATGCCAGTTTTGGATTTTTAAAACAGCAAAATATTCTTTAGAATGAAGATGATATAGAGACTTTATTTGCAGTGCTTCCTTAATTTTTAATTTGTTGTTGTTGTGTGCTGTCGATTCTGGCTCATGGTGACCCTGTACTGGGTTTTCAGAGCAAGTGTTTATTAATTCTCAAATGTCTACTAGTTATGATGCTTAGCAAACTAGCCAGAGTCCCCAAGATTGTGCTATTTAGCGGCATATCATTCAATGAAGCATACTTAACTTGTTGGAAATACAGATATAATTAAACAACAGCAACAGCAAAAAACTAAGAGAATTGTATTGCCAGTAAAAGCATTAAAACAAATATGAATAATAATTCTCCAGATGGGAGAAAAGCAGTGCCAAATGATATGTAATTAATGCAAGGTGAAATAACCAATAAAGAGTGGAGATATTTGGGCACCAAAATGATTTGTTAAAGAAATGATTTCTTGACATAAGTCAAGAAACGATTTGTTAGAATTTCCGGTTCCGGGCTGCAACCAGGGGAGCCAGGTAGGGAATGTGCCGGTGAGAAGGGAGGGGGATCTCATGAAGGAAGCAGTCATGTAGCAAACCCACAGTTCCGGAACTATCATAAGATCTAGGACGTCAGTTTCCTGAACTCGCATTTTTAAAAAAAAATCACATTACTAAGGAAAATACAGTCTTCTTAATAGTCTCACGGTGGAACCACTTTAGCGACTACCCTGGACCTGCAGAGTTTAGAGGGTGGGACTAGCCCATTCAGAAAGCAGCGTTTCCAGCAAAAAAATACAAAAAACAAATCCGCAGGATACTACACATCCCTCCCTGTCCCAGCTTTAGATCTCAACTCAGGCATCAGGCAGGAAAGTTTTCCCATGACACAGAGAAAGGGAGAGGGGTAGCAAATTTTAACGTCACCGGCGGGCCTAAAGCTGAAGCCGTGTATCTGAGCCGCGGCAGGACACCTTGCCTTACTCTGATGTAGCAGTGTGGAACTTCCAGCTATTGTTCTAGCAAGCCGTGGCTGCTGCCGCCAGACCAATCTGGGGGCAATATGATCAATAGAAAGCAACCTGTAAACCCACAGCATAATACGACTCAACCATCCGAGATTTGCACAGTGCACATGCAGATAACCGCAAACAATCTGATCAGGGTTCTGAGGCACTTCAGAACCTTTCTACTTACTTTTCTCCCCAAAAGCAGCTTAGAATTTCCAGCTACCAACCTTGCACACCACGGCTAGGATGCTGCCTGAGTTCGATGGGCAGGACAAACTCCAGGCAAACTATAAAACCCCAATAGAACAAGCCTCAACCATCCCAAGACTGGTGCTGAGCACATGCAGATAACTGACATTCAGAGACAAAAATAGTGGTAGATCGTTCTCCCATTAACTCCCCAATATATATCTGCCCACTTATACAGCAGTGGCTAGAGGAAGGCCCTGAAAGAAGGGTCACCTCCACTTCTGCTAGAGGTTTCTATTTAAACACACACTGATGGTGTAGCACGGGAAAGTTGACCAAAGCCACATCTCTTCTCCAAAGTGGTGATTTTTGTCTATATTATATTACTTCTGCTTTTGGTCCTTTTGATCACACATCTGTCCTGGAGGTGGGAGCTTTTACTCCCTACATCACCTAAGAAGAGGAAGAAATGGTGGCCATATAGCCAAGCTATAAGCATACACCATAATATGCCACCACTAAGACAAGACCTAACAACACCTGCTACACATTAAAGGCAATAAGGGAAGCCTATCTCCTGATCATATTAATAATAATAAAATAATAATAACCATGACGAATACAAAACAACAAACATTTTTGAAACATGTCCCAAAACAGAAGAGAGCAGCTGATGCAAATGAGCTGGAGACAGATAAAGACTTTATAGAGGAGAAGGAGCGGGTTCTGGATATGCCTGAGAGGGAAATCAGAAGAATGATATGGAAACAAATGTAAATACTTTGAAAAGGTGTCAAGGAAAATAAGGAAGAAGTAAGGAAAGTACTGCAGGAACGATCACATAGGATTGACACAGCATTGGAAACAATTCAAAACCTGCAAAAAGATGTCCAGGTGATCAATAATAAGATATCAGAAATGGACAATAGGCTGAAAGGGGAAAGGAGCAAAATAGAAGAGATGGAAGCCAGAACTAGAGAACTGGAAGACGATTCTATCAATATTGCCACGATAGAAGAGCAAGCAGCTAAAAGGATAAAATAATCTGAAGAGAGTCTAAGATTCATGCTGGATAACATGAAGAGGAATAATGTAAGAATTATTGGCATTCAGAACAAGAAGAATCAGAGAAGTCCACAGAGGAGATAGTTGAAGAGCTTCTGAAAGAAACTTTTCCTAACATCTTGAAAGATGAGAAGATAAATATCAAGAAGGTCAACATACCCCAGGAAGGATAGACCCCAAAAGAAAGTCTCCAAGACATATAATAATCAACCTTTCCATAATCAAAGACAAGGAAAGAATACTAAAAGTGGCCAGGGAGAAGAGAAATATAACTTATAAAGGCAAGCAAATTAGACTAAGCTCTAACTATTCAGAACAAACCATGCAGTCCAGAAGACAATGGGGAGACATATACAAAGCCCTGCAAGAAAAAAAAAAAAATATCAACCAAGAATTGTCTATCCAGCAAAACTATCAATCAAATACGATGGTGCGATCAAAACATTCCAGGATAAACAGAATCTGAGAGATTTTTTCAAAACTAACCCAGAACTTCAAAACATCCTAAAGGGAGTTCTGTGGACGGAGAACCACAAGAACAGACAACAAACAGAGATTGAAAGGTATGGCAACACCACCTGGAACAACCAACAAATAGCAGAGTCCAGAACAAATGAGACTACAGAAACAAACTCAAGTGAGCGGAGAGATCAACTGAAGGATAAAAATATATCAATGTCAAAGAACGGACAAACACAGCAACAGAATCCCAGATGGTGGGGATGCCAGGTAAATTACAGGTTACAAGGGAGTATCCTAAATGCAGAGAAAAGTTAGTAGACTACAAGATAACTCCAAAGAAAGTTAACACTCCACATCATATCATAAAAACGAATTCCCAAGCAGAACAAATGAACATAGAAGCTAGGAAGAAACTGACCAGAAACAACTCAAAAAACAAAAAACCACAACTAGAAGGAAAGCAGAACCAAAGAACGAACAGCACTGCCAAAAAAAAGTAACATAATGACAGCAATCAATTCATACTTATCGATAATTACATTGAATGTCAACGGATTGAATTCACCAGTGAAGAGATAAAGAGTGGTAGAATGGATAAGAAAACAAAGATCATTCAATATGCTGCCTGCAAGAGACACACCTTACACACAAAGACAAAACCAGACTAAAAGTTAAAGGATGGAAAAAAATTTACCAAGCCAACTGCAACAATAAACAAGCATGAGTGGCAATACTAATCTCCGACAAAGTAGACTTTAAGATAAAAACCAGCATAAGAGACAAAGAAGGACACTATCTCATGATAAAAGGGTCAAATGAGCAAGATGACATAACCACAATAAACATATACACTCCCAATGACAGAACACCAAGATACGTGAAGAAAACCTTAATGGAATTGAAGAAAGAAAGAGATAAATCCACAATTATAGTGGGAGATTTCAAAACACCAGTCTTGAAAAGAGATAGAACAACCAGAAAGAAACTCGACAATGCTACAGAGGAAATTAACACAATCAACCACCTTGACCTCATAGATGTATATAGAACCTTCTATCCAACAATGTCACAATACACATTCTTCTCCAGTGCGCATGGAACATTTTCCAGAATTGACCATGTGTTAGGTCACAAAGCAAGCCTCCATAAATTCACAACCATTCAAAATTCTACAGAGCATCTTCTCAAATCACAATGCTATAAAACTAGTAATCAACAATAAGAAGGTCAAAATAATAAAGTCGAATACATGGACACTGAACAACACCCTGCTGAAAAGCGACTGGATAAAAGAATAAATTAAACGTGAATTCATAAAGTTCCTAGAAACAAACGAGAATGAAAACACAACATACCAAAATCTTGGGGGCACGGCAAAAGCATTCCTGAGAGGACAATTTATTGTGATAAATGCACACATCCAAAAAGAGGAAAGAGCCAAAATAAACACAGTAACACAGCATCTTCAACAATTAGAAGCAGACCAGCAGAGGGAACCTACAGTCACCCAAAGAGGGAAATAATAAAGATAAGAGCAGAAATAAATGAGATGAAAACCCACAAACTATAGAAAGAATCAACAGGACAAGAAGCTGGTTCTTTGAAAGGATTAATAAAATTGACAAACAATTGGCTAAACTAACTAAAGAAAAGATGGAGAGGACACAATAAATCGCATTAGAAACCACATAGGTGAAGTCACAACAGAACCAAACAAAATCAAATAGATAATAACAGAATACTACGAAGAGCTGTTCTCCAACAAATTAAAAAATTTGGATGAGATGGATACATTTCTAGAAAAACACGACCTACCTAAACTTACTCAGACTGAAGCAGAAAATTTGAAGAAACCCATAACAAAAGAAGAAATTGAGCAGGTCATCAAAAAACTCCCGACCAACAAAAGCCCAGGCCTAGATGGCTTCACCGGTGAGTTCTACCAAACATTCAGTGAAGAACTGTCACCAATTGTACTCAAATTATTATTGAACATAGAAGAGGATGGACAACTTCCTAATACTTTTTATGAAGCAAGCATAACCCTCATAGCAAAACCAGGGAAGGACATCACTAAGAAAGAAAACTATAGACCAATATCCCTCATGAACATAGAAGCAAAAATTCTCAACAAAATCCTAGCCAAAAGAATCCAACAGCACATTAAAAAAATAATACATCATGACCAAGTGGGTTTCATAAAAGGGATGCAAGGATGGTTCAACATCAGGAAAACAATCAGCATAATCCATCATATAAAAAAGAAAAAGGAAAAGAACCACATGATCATATCGATTGATGCAGAAAAGACATTTGAAAAAATCCATCATCCATTCTTGATAAAAACACTTAAAGTAGGAATTGAAGGGGAATTCCTCAACATAATCAAGAACATATATACAAAACCAAAAGCCTACATCACGCTCAATGGAGAGAAACTGAAAGCCTTCCCCCTGCGAACAGGAACTAGACAACGATGCCCTTTATCATCGCTTCTATTCAATATTGTGCTGGAATTTTTAGCCAGAGCCATATAGCATGATAAAGAAATTCAAGGCATCCAAATTGGCAAAGAGGAAGTAAAATTCTCTTTATTTGCCAATGATACAATCCTATACATAGAAAACCCCTAAGACTCAGTAAAGAAACTATTAGACCTCATCGAAAGATTCAGCAAAGTGGCAGAGTATAAGATTAACAAACAAAAATCTATTGGATTTCTCTATAGCAACAGCAATAGCGATTTAAAGGACATTAGGAAAGCAATACCATTTAAAATAGCCACACAAAGAATGAAATATTTAGGAATAAGCATAACCAGAGAAACAAAGGACTTATACAAAGAAAACTACAAAGCACTACTACAAGAAACCAAAAGAGACCTACAGAAGTGGAAGAACATACCATATTCCTGGATAGGAAGACTCAACATCGTGAAAATGTCAATACTGCCCAGAGCAATTTACACATACAATGCAATCCCAATCCAGATTCCAACAACATTCT
>NW_006408685.1:7446070-7454793 GCF_000296735.1 Chrysochloris asiatica
ATCACTAGCCATTAGAGAGATGCAAATCAAAACAATGACATGTCATTTCACACCAGCAATAATAGCAAAGATCAAAAAAGTTGAGGACAATAAATGCTGGCAGGGATGTGGAGACACTGAGACACTCCTGCATTGTTGGTGGGACTGCAAAATGGTCCATCCTCTCTGGAAAGCAATATGACGCTTCCTCAGAAGGTTGAAAATAAAAATACCATATAATCCAGCAATTCTTCTACTTGGTATTTATCCACAAAAAAAACGAGCCACAACACGAGAAGATATATGCAAACCAATGTTCATAGCAGCACTATTCTCAATAGCAAATAGTTGGAGACAGCCAAAGTGCCCATCAACTGAAGAATGGATAAACAAACTGTTGTACATACACACAATGGAATACTATGTTACCTTGAAGAATAACAAGGAAGCTGCAAACCATCAGTTAACATGGATGAACCTTGAGGGCATTATGTTGAGTGAAATTAGTCAGTCACAAAAAGAGAAATACTGCATAGGACCACTACTATATAAGACTAAGAAAAAGAAAAAAAGAACCCAACCAAAGGGAGCTTGGGGGGATTCTTTGCTAATTGCTGGGATGTATAGGGTGGGGTGTGGGGAGGGACGGAAAGGTAGAGCACATGGCAGGGAATAGACACAGGTTAGTTAGGGTGCTGGGGAGGGGGACAATACACAAAAGGGGAGAAGGGAATGGAAGAACAAAGCAGAGGGGACATCAAGTAGGCAGGTTCACATGGGCTAAGTGGGACAGAGGTAAATAATAATGTATACACACCTTGAAACAACAGGGTGAGGGTGTACATGGAGTGAGACATGGTTGGAATAGTGAAAAATGGGGAAATAATGTTAAGATGCTTGGTGGTCTATTGAATCTTGGTATTCCTTGCATTACATTATAAAATAATACACTGGAAGGGGAGAGAAAGGAAAAGCCAGAGATATCACCAAAGAAATCGTGTAAGTCCGTCTTCTGCCTATAACTGATTGGCATACCTAAAATGGGGATACAACGTGCCCGGTGAAGGAGGCTGCTGCAGAGCCTCTGCATTACATAAGTCTATAAGTGGAATCCTGAACAGCATCCAGAATCTTCAGAGGTGGGAAATTTCCCCCTGAGAGGATGGGCAGACCAGCCTGGAGCAGCTAGAAGAACAGAAGATACCGCTTGAAAGAAAGACTGACAGAAAAAACACAAAACAGGCCGACCAATGACTACAAGAACAAGCAAATTGCCCACCCAGAAGACTTCAATGCAAGGGGTTGGATCCCCTCAGAGTAAACCCCCTTCCAAGACTAAGAATGAATGGGAATACATGCTCTGATGGGTGACCACGTTCGCTGCCAACAAGGGGAAGTGAGGGAAAAACAGCTACAAGGCTGCGAGCTAAGCCCTACAATGGTCAGTGGACTCCTGTGAACCCAGGTGGAGACCTGGTTGTCCAGCAGTGTGGCAAGACTTGGGGACTTTTGGACCCAGACTCAGTGACATAGCCATGGAGGACTGGAGTGGAGGGTGAAGTGTCCAGTGGATAAGAAGAGAGGGCATATCCACAAGAGCACCCACACACGCAAATAATAACCATTTGACCTAGCCTCAACGACTGGGTGATCAGAGCTCAACTAGAAGAAGAAAGAAGAGGAAAAAAGAAAAGAAAAGAGTAACCTGATACAATTAGATGAACTTGACCTCCACCTATGGATGCAGTAGCTCAAAAAGGGGAACAAATCTTTGCAGCAGGGGTCATTCCCACCCCCTCCATACACAGAGTAGACAGAGATGGACATTGACTGTCTAAAATAGGGGCTATAAAAGCAAGAAGTGACTGGCTTACAAGTTTTCAAGAGGGAACCTAGATCCAGAGAGCATGGAGCAAGGTAGAATCTCCAATGAGTAGTATCCAATCTGTCTAGGCGGGACTGATTAAAGGAAATGTAGATAGGTCTCTTGTGATGCAAGGGTGAATAATTGCTACCAGGACTGATTGCGAAGGTTGTAAATGTAAAAGTGAGTATTTTGTGGCAAAGAGGGGAGTGTTTGGCTTTGCAGGCAGGGAGCGGAGTTCCCTGGAACCATGGAGGGAGAAGAGCAGAGAGTGGGACCCTACTCAGACAGGCATCGATCCCCGGAGATGGAGGCAGAGAAGTTGATGTGGAGAGATGGAGCAGCTGGGGACTCAGGACCCAGGGAAGAAGAGGGGCTGTGTGCTGATGACTGGGGTGGGGGGGAGGGAGGGATAAAACAGGTTTATAGGATGTTCCCTTTCATTGATTGGTGATGTGTGGAGGGGAGTGTAATCATGGCAATGAAACTATATGCGATAAGATGAATGTAAAACTAATGTTCTCTCATGTAAACTATCACATAATTCACAATAAAACATTAAAAAAAAAAAAAAAAAAAAAGGAAGAGAGGGCATATGCACAAGAGCACCCACATTTGCAGATAATAACCATTTGACCTGGTCTCAATGACTGGTTTATCAGATCTCAACTAGAAGAAGAAATAAGAGGGAAAAAAAAGAGTAACCTGATACAATTTGATGAACTTGACCTACACCTATGGATGGAGTAGCTTAAAAGAGGGAAAAAAAATCTTTGCAGCAGGGATCATTCCCACCCCCTCCATACACAGAGTAGACAGGGATGGGCAACTTGGACATTGGCTATCCAAAATGGGGGCGGGCTACAAAGGCAAGAAGTGACTGGCTTACAAGCTTTCTAGAAGGAACCTAGATCCAGAGGGTGTGGAGGAAGGTAGAATCTCCACTGAGTAGTATCCAATCTGTCTAGGCGGGACTGATTAAAGAAATGCGGATAGGTCTCTTGTAATGCAAGGGTGAATAATTGTTACCAGGACTGATTGTGAAGGTTGTAAATGTAAAAATGGGCATTTTGTGCCAAGGAGGGGATTGACTGACTTTGCAGGCTGGAAACAGAGGTCCCTGGAACCATGAAGGGAGAAGAGTGGAGAGCGGAACCCTACACAGAGAGACAGCGATCCCTGAGAAGGAGGCAGAGATGTTGATGTGGAGAGATGGAGCAGCTGGGCACTCAGGACCCAGGGTGGAAGAGGGGCTGTGTGCTGGTGACCGGGGTGGGGGTGGGGTAAGCAGGCTTATAGGATGTACCCTTTCGTTGATTGGTGATGCATGGAGGGGATTGTAACCATGGTAATGAAACAATATATGATAAGATGAATGTAAAACTAATGTTCTCCCATGTAAACTGTCACATAATTCAAAATAAAACTTAAAAAAAAAAAGAAATGATATGTTAAATTTTAAATATATGAAAAATAAGATCCATGGTAATAGAAAAGGAAGTAGGTGTGATAAATAGGATTAATGTGTCCTAAGGTCCTTGCATTGTCTGGGAAATTGTGAAAATACTCATTTATTGTAAACTCCAAAAAACTCAAGGATTAATGTAATCTCAAGGATAACTAAATAAGAATTGTAAAATATTTGTAACCATAAGATAATGGACTCCTGGTGTGGTGCTATAGAATCAGCACTGGACTGTGAAACACGAGGTTGAGAGTTCAAACCCACAAGTTGCTCTTCAAAACGCCTGTATAGGGTCGCTATGCATTGGAAATGACTCAGCAACATTTAACAACAACAAGAACAAACAAGATAACAGGGAATGCTGTGGCTCCATAAATAAGCTCTAGACTACAACCTAAAAGTTGGTGATTTGAAACCACCAAAGATGAGGCTTTCTGCTTCAATGAAGATTTAAAAGCTCAGAAAGCCTATACAAAATCATGAGTCAAAATTGACCCAACCACACTTAACAACAACAATCTTAGTGACTAAAACCCAAGAAAACAAAAATAAATCAGTGAAATGTGAGAAAGTTTGAGTAACATGATTATATTGATATAGAGACACTACAATTTCATAATGCACAGTCAACTTAAGTTAATGTAGAAATGCTTTGAAATTGAGCATATGCTCCTCCATAAAGCAAATCTCAATAAATCCCAAAGTACTGAAATTATACAGAACATGTTTACTGAACACAGTAGAATTAATCTAGAAATTAGTGCCAAAAATGACTGTAAGTACTGAAATGTTTGCAAGTTAAGGTTGCAATATATGGATTGAAGAATAAATCATCCAATAAAATTAGAAAACATTTTGAACTTGATAATAAAGACAATTCAATTTTTAGATATTTGGTCTGAAAATATACTTAGAAATAATTCATGCCCTACATTCATATCTTAGAAAAGAAAAGATGCAGAAAAGTTATCATTTAAGTATTTATTTCAAGGAGCTAGAAATAGAAGAGCAAATTAAAGACAAAACATGTAGAAGTAAGAAAATTAAAGACAAAATATGTAAAAGTAAGAGAAAATACAGAAAATATCAGAAATCATTAAAAGAGACGGGAAAAAAACTATGTCAATAAAATTAAATAGAATTAGAAAAAAATTTGAAAAACATATATGAAAATCAGAAAAAAAAATAACAACAAAGAGAAATATTTAAAAATTGGCTCAATAATATAAAACTTACTGAAAAAGAGAATTCCATGTCCAGATGTCTTCATTGATCATTTTTTTCAAACACCTAAGGAAGGAAAAAGCAATAACAACTGTTATTTATGAATTGCAAATAGAATACATAAATAAACAGAGAACACTTATTAACTGGTTCTATGAAAGCATGATGGCACAACCTTAATACCAACACTTGAGGAGACATGACCAAAACTAAAATGATAAGTCTATATCTCTCACTAACATAGATGATATTATGGAATGATTTTTGTCTCACAAAATATACAGACTACACAGTCACTGTACAAAAAATAAATGGTTGATTTTCAAACATTTCATGAGAAAACATATGCTCAAGAGTCAATGATACTGAAGGAATAAGCCCAAGGTGCACTGAAGGCTGAAGAGAAACTTTCAAAGATAAGCTTGAGAAGAAGATAAAGCCAAATATTATAATAAAATGTGCTAAGTTTGGAATCAGAAAACCTAAAAGGAAGAACACGCTCAGCATTTCTCAAGCTGGGGCAACTGAAGAAAAAATTCAAGCCTCGACTTTTGTTATTGAAAGATTCTCTGGGCAAATTATTGAATGATGCAGAAAGCATCAAGAGAAGATGGAAGGAATACACAGAATCACTATACCAAAAGGAAATGGTTAATGTTCAACCATTTCAAGAGGTACCATATGATCAAGAGCCAATGATGGTTAGAGAGGAAGTTCAAGTTGAATTGAAGGAATTGGCAAAGAACAAAGCACCAGGAATTGATGGAATAAAAATAGAAATCTTTCAAGAAAGTGAGGTGGCACAAAAGCACTCACTCATCTCTGCCAAGAAATTTTGGAGACAACTATCTGGCCAACTGATTGGAAGAGATCCAAATTTGTGACCATTCCAAAGAAAGATAACCCAACAGAATGTGGAAATCATCAGACAATCTCTTTGATATCTCAAGCGAGTAAAGTTTTGCTGAAGCTAATACAGAAATGACTACAATCCTACTTTGTCAGAGAACTTCCAGAGGTTCTACCCGGATTCATAAGAGGCCGTGGAATGAGAGATATCATTGATGATGTCCGATGGATCTTGGCTGAGACCAGAGAATATCATAAAGATGTTTACCTGTGCTTTATTGACTATGCAAAGGCTTTTGTTTGTTTGGATCATGACAAGCTATGGACAACATTGCGAAGTATGAGTATTCCAGAACACTTAATTGTACTCATGAGGTATCTGTACCTGGACCAAGAAGCAGTTGTTCGAACAGAACATGGGAACACTGAATAGTTAAAAATTAAGACAGGTGTGCGACAAGGTTGTATTCTTTCACCATACTTATTTAACCTGTGTGCTGAGCAAATAATATGAGAAGCTGGGTTCTATGAAGAAAAATGTGGCATCAGGATTGGAGGAAGACTCATTAACAACCTGTGATATGCAGATGATAAACCTTGCTTGCTGAAAGTGAAGAGAAGAACTTAAAACATTTACTGATGAAGATCAAAGTGCACAGACTTGGTTATGGATTACATCTCAAAGTGAAGAAATAAAAAATCCTCACCACTGGACCAATAAACAACATTCTTATCAACAGAGAAAAGATTGAAGTTGTCAAGGACTTCGTTCTTTTTGATCAACTATGAACACTCACAGAAGCAGCAGTCAAGAGATCAGACAACGTATTTCATTAGGCAAATCTTCTGCACAAGAACTTTTTAAAGTGTTGAAGAGCAAAGATGTCAGCTTGAGGACTAAGGTGTGCCATTGTATTTTCAATAGCCTTATATGCATGTGAAAGCTGGACGGTGAATAAGGAAGACTGTAGAAGAATTGATGCCTTTGAATTATGGTGTTGGAGGAGAATACTAAAAGTGCTATGGGCTGCCAAAAGAACCAATAGCTCTGTTTTGGAAGAAGTGCAGCCAGAGAGTGCCTTAGAGGCCAAGATGGCCATACTTCGTCTCTCCTACTTTGGACATATTGTAAGAGGGAACAGTTGCTGGAGAAGGATATCATGTTTGGTAAGATGGAGGGTCAGAGAAAAAGAGGACGATCCCCAACGAGATGGATTGGACAGGTTACAGCATCAATTGACTCAAGTGTGGCAACAGTAGTGATGTTGGCCCAGGCTTGGCCATTGTTTTGTTCTGCTGTACATAGGTCGCTATGAGTCAGTGCTGACTTGATGGTATCTAACAGCAACAGGCACTGAAGGCAAAGAAAACAGCTCCTGGAACTGGTGGAGTACTAATTGAAATATTTTTAACAAAGTGAGGCATCAGAGGAGACACTCATCTATTTCAAGATATTTGGAATACAGCTACCTGGTCAACTGATTGAAAGAGATCCCTATTTGTGTCCATTTAAAAGACAGATGACCTAATGGAATGTGGAAATAATTGGACAATATCATATGTAAGTTAAATTTCACTAAAGATAATTTTAAAATGGCTGCAATAGTACATTGACATGGAATTTCCAGCGGTTTCAGCTGGATTCACATGAGGATGTGAAATGAGGAGTGTCATGCTGATGTCAGATGGACGTTGGCTGAAAGCAGAGAATACCAGAAATATGGGTACCTGTGCTTAATTGAGTATGCAAAACTTTAGACTGTGTGGATTATGACAAAGTATGGCAATAATGAAGAGAATGAGTATTCTGGAATTTAATTGGGCTCAAGAGGAACCTACACTTAGACCAAGAGTTAGTCATTTTAACAGAACAAGGGGACTATGTGTGGTTTTAAATCAGAAATGGTGTGCACCAGAGTTGTATTATTTTACCATACTTATTCAATCTGTGTACTGAGCAAATAATTCGAGAAGCTAAGTTATGTCAAGACAAATGTGACATCAGGAATGAAGGAAGACTCATTAACAACCTGTGATATGCAGATGATACAATCACGCTTGCTGACAGTGAAGAAGACTTAAAATCCTTACTGATGAAGATCCAAGACCACAACCTTCAGTATGGGTTGCACCTCAGTGTAATGAAAACAAAAAGTCCTCACCACTCACCAATAAATAACATCATGATAAATGAAGAAAATATTGAAATTGTCAATGTCTTTGTTTTGCTTGGATCCACAATCAATACTTATGGAAGCAGCAGTCAAGAAATCAAACAACATATTTCATTAGGCAAATCTGCTGCACAAGACCTATTTAAAGTGTTTAAGAGCACAGACGTCATTTTGAGGACTAAGGTACACCTAACTCAAGCCATAATATTTTCAATAGTCTCATATGCATGTGTGACAATACATATATGCATAGTCTTATATGCATGTTGGACAATGAATAAGGAAGACTGTCAAAGTACCATGGGCTGCTAGAAGAACAAACGAATCTGTATTGGAGGCAGTATAGCCTGAATGCTTCTTAGAAGCAAAGATGACAAGACTTTGTCGCTCACACTTCAGATAAATTATCAGGAGGGATCAATCCCTAAAAAAGGACATCATGCTAGGTAAAGTGAAAGTAAGCGAAAAATAGGAAGATCCCCCAAATAAGATGGTTTAGCACAGTGGTAGCAGTAGTGGCTCAAGCGTAATAATTGTTAAGTGGTCTAGGACTGGGCAGTATTACATGCTCAAGTCCTGGTACCTGTTAATGTGACTTATTTCGAAATTGTGTTCTTGCAGATGTTAATATGCAGTTATATTAGACTAACACAAGCTGTAATCTAATATGACTGGTAACTTATAAGTAGAGGAGAAGAGACAGACAGACATTTAAAGTAGATGACCATGTGAAGACAGAGGCGGAGACAAGTCATACCAAGATATCCCAAGAATTGCTGACCATCACCAGAAGGTACAAGAAAGGCATTGAGCACATACTCTCTCATGAGAGGTCATAAGGTATTAGCTGAAACACAAGTTTCACATTTCTAGTCTCCAAGACTGTGAGGATAAATTTCTGATGTTTAAGCCAGCCATTTTGCACTTTGTTTCATAAGCCTTAGGAAATTCATAGAGATTTCATAGCAAGGATGGAGTGCTACCTGCTGTAACAAATAAAACGTGAATGCAACTTTGGATATGGATAATGAGTACAGATGGGAAGGATGTTGTGGTGTTTTATATTAAAAACCTAGATTTCCTTGAAGAGACTGTTGATAGAATTATGGACATTAAAGGCAATTCTGGTATGATCTCAGAATTATTTTAAAGAAATAATGCTTTAATC
>NW_006408685.1:7455328-7490664 GCF_000296735.1 Chrysochloris asiatica
AAGAAGAAGAAGAAGAAGAAGAAGAAGAAGAAGAAGAAGAAGAAGAAGAAGAAGAAGAAGAAGAAGAAGAAGAAGAAGAACAACAACAACAACAACAACAACAACAACAACAACAACTATTTATTGGACATTGGAGGAAAGGCATTCCTTATTATAAAGTGGTAGAGAACATGCCTGAATTTTTCTCTGTTTAGTGAAAGGTAGAATTTGTAAGTGATGAACTTGGATATTTAACTTAGGAGATTTCCAAGCAAATTGTTGAAGCTGTGACATTGTGAGAAGGAATAGGTCAACTGAAGGATAAACTATAAAGCATAAGGAACTAAAATGTCAAGAGTCACAATATTTTCAGCCTTTCAAGGTTACAAAAATAAAAAAAACAAGTGTGCCCTTGAGAGAAGGTAAAAGTTGTAACTGCAGAGATTTTACTGGAGAAGTCATGCAATCAATCGTTTCAGCAAAAATAACGCCATTTTAGACCTAAAGACATATGTTGTTGTTGTTAACTGCTTTCGAGTCAATTCCGATCCATAGCGACCCTGTATAGGGTTTCCAAGGAGTAGCTGGTGAGCTTGAACTGCCGACCTTGCAGTTCAAACGGCTTTACAGTCTGGCGCATTAACCCATATATATGGTATTAAATGAAGGACTGCGCTCAGATTCCTGGATTGATATAGTGAGGAAAAGGACCAATAGTGTTACTTGGCCCTGAATGTATATTACTCTTCAAAAAAAGGAAGAATGATTTTGAGGCTATCTCCAAACTCATCAGGGTTACCACAGTCACAAAAGGTCCAGAGGGACTGAGTTCAGATGGCAGAGCCATTTCCTTCTTTGTTTCATAGGATGGTGCTTCTGTTGCATGTCCAGTGGGTAGAAACATCTATGACGGCCAAGAGGTCAAAGGTACGTCAGTCCAGAGACGATAAGAGACTCCTGGTACCTCCGTTGGAGCTGATGGAACCTCCAAAGGATACGTCATCAAGCATCATAAAGCAAAATGACTATTCCATGATGAAATTTAATGTTTTTTTGTACAGCTGGTTTTAGAACCGGCTTCATGAGTGTGCCACCACCGCCCCCCCCCCTTTTTCTTCCAATGTATCATTTTTTGAATGGGAGCATCTATCCTTTGCTTGTCCTACCACTCCATTTTGGAAACACAGTTTTTGTGTGAGTGTGTGTTTCACAGTTAAAGATGGAGAGTTATTTTTTCCCAGGATGAACCTAATCCAGTGTCTCACCCATATCATAGATGATTTAGATGAGATCTGTAATTTTTGTACTAATGCTGAAATTGACCAAGACTTTTGTGGATGCAGATGTGAGGTAAATAAATTGTTAAAGTGGGAAGGGCATGACTTTTGGGAGACAAGAGGACATCATGTTATGTTTTGATTTGTATCATTAAAAAGATATGTTCAAATTCTAATCCCCTTAATTGTGAATGTGAACTTATTTGGAAATTGTATTTTTGGAGATGTAATTAGTTAACATGAGGTCATTCTGTAGTAGGATGAGTCTTAATCCAGTATAAATGATGTCCTTATAAGAAGAAAAGATGCTTCTCCTCAAGTTTGCAACATAGGTAGCTGAGCACCTCCATCCCTTAACAATTAAATGGTGGTGGTAGTGTGCCATGGAGTTGGTTCCAACTCATAGTGACCCTGTATAGAGTTTCTGAGGCTGTAAATATTTACAGGAGCAGAAAGTCTCATCTTTCTCCAGCGGAATGTCTGGTAGTTTTGAATTGCTGACCTTGAGGTTAGCAGCCTGAATTGTAACCACTATGCTACCAGAGGTCGTGGGCCTGATGCATTCAGAACTTGGCAACCTGTCCAAGAGATAGAACACCTAATTGAAAGCTGAAAAAAAGAACTAACCAGCTTACAAGGTTTTGCAGTCTATATCTTTAACACTTCTCCTAACACCTCAATTAATAGTCAAACCACAACATTTTGATTTAAACTGAATGCTGTGAGCCACAAACTTTCAACTCTGAAGGTTGAACTGCAAACTGTGAGCATACTTCCTTGATCCCTTGGATATGGCAAATGAACTTAACTTTTAATGATATTGTGTTCTGTAAGATTCTTCATATCTGTTTGGGAGCAGCCAAAAAAAATGAAAGGATATGCAGAATTCACACAGAGAAGTTAAACCCCATCTTTATCCAGGAAAGACAAAGAAGTTTTTAATTCAACTTTAATCAAATGGAAATGATTAAATTTAATTGTTGAAAATGATTGTGCAAAATTCTTATTGTTCTTAGGTACCCTAGATTCAGTTCCAACTCATTGTGACCCTATTCACAACAGATCTAAGCACTGTCAAGTGTTACACCTTCCTCACAATTGTTGTTACATTTGAGCTCACTGTTGCTGCCACTTTGTCAAGCCATCTCCTAGGGCAAGGGTGGGGAACCTATATCCTGCTAAGATTTATAACATTGTTCACAAGCCATATAAAAGTATCATTTTAAACAATTAGCCTGCTATATTTGGTCAAACATTTAATTAACTCACCAGGAGTCCCAGAGTGATGATGTGGGGTAAAGCACTGCATCACAAGGTTGGTTTGAATCACAAGGTTGGTGGTTCAAACACATCAGCTGATGTTTAAAAACACTATACAGGCTTGCTATGAGTCACAAATGATTCAGCAGAAGTTAACAACAACAAATTTGATGGCTTGCGTATATGCAAGTTCAAACTGAGGCTGAAGAAAATTAAAACAATTCCACGAGAACCAAAATATGATCTTAAACACATTCCACCAGAAATTAGAGATCATCTCAAGAACAGATTTGATGGATTAGACACTAATTACCAAAGACCAGAAGAGTTGTGGCATTGCATAAAGAACATACAGTAAGAAAGCAAAAGGTCATTAAGAAGACAAGAAAGAAGGAAAAGACCAAATTGGATGTCAGAAGAGACACTGAAACTTGCTCTCCAGCATAGAGGTGCTAAAGAAAATGGAAGAAATGAGGAGGTAAAAGAGCTGAATATAAAATTTCAAAGGGAAGCTTGAGAAGACAAAGTAAAACATAATAATGAAATGTGCAAAACCTGTAGTTAGAAAACCAAAAGGGAAGAACATGCTCAGCATTTCTCAAGATGAGGGATCTGAAGAAAAAGTCAAAAAGCCTCAAGTTGAAATATTCCAAGATTCTATGGGCAAAATATTGAATGATGCAGAAAGCATCATAAGAAGCTGGAAGGAATACAAATATTTACTGTACTCAAAAGAAAAAGGTCAATATTCAAACATTTCAAGAAGTAGCATATGATCAAGAGACAATGCCACTGAAGGATGAAGTCCAAGCTGCACTGAAGGCATTGGCAAAGAAAAAAGGCTCCTGGACTTGATGAAACACAAATAAAAATCTTTCAATGAAGTGATGTGGCACTGGAGACAATCACTCATCTATGCTAAGAAAATTGGAAGACAGCTACCTGGAGAACTGACTGGAAGAGATCCATATTTGTGCCCATTCCAAACAGAAGTGACCAAATAGAATGCAGAAATCATAGGACAATATCATTTATATCACATGCAAGTAAAATTTTTCTAAAAATAGTTAAAAAACAGATGCAACAGTGCATTGGCAGGAAACTTCCAGAGGTTCAAGCTGTATTCAGATGATGACGTAGAATGAGAGATACCATTGCTTTCATAAGATAGATCTCAGCTGAAAGCAGAGAATACCAGAAAGATTTTAACTTATGCTTTATTCACTATGCACACACTTTTCATTGTGTGGATCATGACAAAATATGGACAACAGTGTGGAGAATGAATACTCCAAAACATTAAATTGTGCTCATGAGGAACGTGTACACAGATCAAGATGTAGTTGTTCAAACACAACAAGGGAACACTGAATGATCTGAAATTATCTTTTCCTCAGCAGTGATGATGCACTATCTTGAGACTGTGGAGTGCAAACTGCACGCCAGCTTCCCAGGGTCAAGCCTGCTATCTCGTATGCGAAGAACACTTTTGAAGAAATATGTCCGTACTGTTTTCAGATGCCAGTACTAGAGAATTTTCAAGGGCACATCAAACCCAAGCCTAAACTGGCATTCAAATTGAAGAAACTTGTTAATCAAGAAGCAAAGGGTTATGTACTCAGTTTTAAAGACAAATTGTGAAAAAGTTCGAAGACTACAGGAGTGAATTATTGATTACAAATAAAATATGCAATGAAACAGCTAGACATCAAGGTAAAAGAAGTTTTCTATCATCATTGACAAGAACTCCTAATACTGCTTCAACTAAACCTACTCTAAAGACATCAGAGACAAAAGATTCTGAATTCTGAAAATCAAAATCATGGTATGTCTGCTCCAAATGCAAAAACGGTGCATTGATTTTCAGAACACCGACATATGGACAGTCAAAATCCACTTTCTCTTCCTCAAAGACTATGACAAAAACGAAAGAAACACTTCTCTCAACTAAAAATGTTGCTTAGTCAGCAAGAATCCCCAGAGACCCAAAAGATGGACTTTACAGAGAAGACAATTTGTTGTCTTCTTTGTAAACTAGATTTTTTTTTGGGGAAAAAAAGTCTAATGTAAATTCTGAAAGTAAACATAATCAATATAATTATTTTTAGCTTCAGTTGTTTTTAGAATATATAAATACTAGATCCAAGAGCAAACTTTTCTTGCTTGCTTTTCTTCTTTCTTTCAGTGTTTATGGGGAAAATATCTTACAGTAATGAATATCTGAATCCTGCCTACCTCCCAAGGTGATTGTTATTATAATAAATATTTATGAAATATTTTTTGAAGTAGTAAATACATATTTGGATATAGATCAGATTCCCTCCCTTAACTAGAAGTTTTCGTTATTTATGCTGTTTTCTTTCAAAGGAAACTGAAACATTTTTGAGAAGGTCTACAAACTTGTGAAGCTTTGATGTATCTGTAGTATCTATACTCATAATGCTAATTTGGAAAAATCATCCAGTGCAAGTGTTCTTATCATCTATATATATCAGCAAGATCTGAACATTATTATTATTATTATTATTATTATTATTATATGAATGCACCACAGATTATCCATTCTCCAAATGGTAGACATTGGTACTCCTTTGAGTTTTTTATAATTATGAGTCAAGCTTCTGTGTACATTAAAAATAAAAAAATTTTGTGAATTAAGTGACGCTTGAATAATAAGATTATCTGTTTTACATCCAGCAAATCATACACTATGCTTTATCTCAATGATGGCAATCCCTTCCACAAATCTGAACATTATTCCTATTTTGAGTATAAAAGTAAATAACTGGAAAATTCTTGATTATATTTGATCTAATAAGAAAAAGAAATTTCAACTTTTACAATTTTCTATTGTTCCTGTAGTAATATTTCACCTTAAGTGACATTTTAATTTTCTTTAGGGGACTTTTTTTCTAGGTCTGAAAACTACATAAGAACATGGCATAGTAACCATTTAGCTATCTTAAATCTTTTCTCAAACACAGATGCATATTTATTGTGTTTTACAATGATAAACAGGTTGTATTCAACTTATATTTTAAAAAATCTCTTTATTAAGTAAATTATTTAGAAATTTTGAACTTTAAAAATAAATACATTTATTAATTTAATTAAATTAGGGAAGATGTGCACCATGGTTGTATTCTTTCCCCATACCTATTCAATCTACATGCTGAACACATAATCCAATAAACTAGATTATATCAAGAAAAACTTGACATCTGGGTTAGAGGAAGACACATTAACAATATGCAATATGCAGATTATACAACGTTGCTTGTGAAAAGAAAAGATAACTTAAAATACCGATGAAGATCAAAGACCACAGCCTTCAGTATGTCTTGCACCTCAATGTAAAGAAAACAGAAAACCTCACCACTGGACCAATAAATAACATCAACTTAAATGGAGAGAAGATTAAAGCTGTCAAGGACTTCATTATACTCAGATCATCCATCAACAGTTATGCAAGCAGCAGTCAAGAAATCAAATGATTTCATTAGGCAACTTTGCTCCACAAGAAATCTTTAAAGGGTTCAAGAGCAAAGATGCCTGTTTGAAGACTAAAGTGCACCTGACTCAACCCATGGTACTTCCAAGAACTTCATATATAAGTGAAAGTTGGACAATTAATAAAGAAGAGCATAGAATTATTGATGCATTTGAGTTATAGTGTTGGAGGAGAATATTAAAATTATCATGGACTGCCAAAAGAACAAACAAATCTGTGTTGAAAGATGTACAGTCAGAATGCTCCTCACAAACCAGGATGGTCAGATTTCTTCGTTCATAATTTAGGCATATTATCAGGAGAGACCTGTTGTTGGAGAAGGACATCATGCTTGGTAAAGTGAGGGTCAGTGAAAAAGAGGAAGATCCCCAACAAGATGGACTGGCACAGTGGCAGCATCAATGGACAGCCTTTATGGACAGCATAAAGCACAGCCTTTATGGTGAGGTTGATGCAGGACAGGACGTTTCATTCTCTTGTGCATAAGATTGCTACTATGAGTCAGTTCCCACTCAAAAAGCACCTAAGGAAGATCCCCAACAAGATGGACTGGCACAGTGGCAGCATCAATGGACAGCCTTAATGGACAGCATAAAGCACAGCCTTTATGGTGAGGTTGATGCAGGACAGGACGTTTCATTCTCTTGTGCATAAGATTGCTACTATGAGTCAGTTCCTACTCAAAAAGCACCTAAGAATAACAACAATGTGATGGCTGGAACTGAGGTTACCTTGGCAGGACCAGACTGAAATTTGCTCAACCCTGTTATAAGGGTTTTTGTCTTTTGCCCTGACCTATCACTTTAATAAGTACAATGCCCTTCTTCACGGACAAGTCCCTCATGACAACATGTCTGAAGTATGAAAGATGAAGGCTCACCATCTTAGTTTCTAAGGAGCATTTTGGCTGTACTTTTTCCAAAACAGATGTATTTCTTTTTCTGGAAGTCCATGATACTTTAAATATGCTTCAGCACCAGAATTCAAATGCATTGAATCTTTTATGTGCTGCCATATTCATTGTCCACGTTTCACATGTCTATGAAGCAAATAAAAACACCATGTCTTGGGTCAGGTGCACCTTAATCTTCAAAGTGACATCTTTGCTCTTAAACACGTTAAATAGGTTTTTAGTAGAAGATTTCCCTAATTCTACTTCCAAGAGTGTTGATTGTGTGTCCAAGAAAAATGAAGTCTTCTACTTCAGTCTTTTCTCTGTTTATCATGGTGAGGTTTATTGATCCAGTTTTGCTCTCTTTACATTCAGATGCAATTCATACTGAAGGCTGTATTCTTTAATCTTTATTTGTATTTCAAATCCTCTTGAATTCCAGCCAGCAAGTTTGTATCATATGCATATTACAAGTTGTTAATGAATCTTCTTCTAATCCTGATGCCATGTTCTACATATAATCCTGCTTCTTAGAATATTTCCTTAGCATACAGATTGCATAAGTATGATGAAAGGATACAACCCTGCTCACATCTTTCCTGTTTGTAAATCATTCAGTATCTCCTTGCACTTTGTGAACAATGGCTTCTTCATCTATGTTGTTGTTACTGTTAAGTGCCGTCGAGTCAGTTCTGACCCATAGCGACCCTGTACAGGATTTCCAAGGGTGTAAATCTTTACGGGTGTAGAAAGCCTCATCTTTCTCCTGCGGAGTGGCTGGTAGTTTCAAACTGCTGACCTTAAGGTTCGCAGCCTAATTCGTAACCACTATGCTACCAGAGTTTCTTTATGTGTACAGGTTCCTTATGTGTTCTGGAACATCCATTCTTTGCCATGTTATCCATAGTTTGCCATGATCCACATATACAATAAAGCCCAAGTCAACATCTTTCTGGTATTCAATGTTTTTTGCCAAGATCCATCTGATGTCAGCAATAATAATCCTAGTTTCAACTTGTCTTCTAAAACTAAACTGAACTTCTGACAATTCCCTATAGATGTATTACTGGAACTGTTTTTGAATAATCTTCAGTAGAATTTTACATGCATATGATATTAATCATATGATATTAATAATATTATTTGATGATTACCACATTCTACTGAGTCAATTCTCTTTGTAATGGGAAAAAATGTAGATCTTTTCTAATTAGTAGGCCATATAGCTGTCCTCAAATTTGTCTTGAATATAAGAGTGATTGTTGAAACTTCCAATCTGGGAGCAGGTGGGGCAGAGATAGGTAGGAAAGGCTCCTCTGCGGAGGTGCAGAAAAAACAGAGAAGGAGCTATCACAGAGCACAGCCAGATTTTGGATCTTGTATAAGACTCCAGGTGCCAGTTTCTCACAACCACCTGTGAATAAATGTGACTGTGGAAGCAAAACACACTGATTTCTGAATTCATCTGGACTGAGATCAGAGGGGGAGCCACACAGACAAGCATAGGCACTGACACAGTGCTAGAAGCCACAGAGCTGTGTCTGGAGGGAGAGGTGTTACCAATTTTTCATTTTTCACTTTTGATTTTTCACTTATCTTTCCTCTATTTTCCGATTGCACCCTCACTGCCCAGCCTGGATGCCTTCGGGAGAGTGGGAGTGCACCCCCAAAAGGGTCTTCCCATGGCACAGATAGGAGGTTCCTGAGAGTCCCACTGGTTATGCAGGCTGCTTCTTATGAAGTCTGACTCTGGGACCCAGCCCTAAAGTTGACCTGGATGAGGCCCTTTATCCCTGCCTGCACAGCAAAGGCTACTGCACAGTCAACTACGATTTTATTTTTGTTTTAGATTTGTGGTTTTTGTCTCTGTTTTTATATTCTTTCTGTTTTTGATCCTTTGGGTCTTACTCTTTTCCTGAGGGTGGGACCTTTCTCCCCCTACCTTACCCAAGAAGAGAAAGCAATTGTGCTCATATAGCCAAAGCATACCCTGTAATATCCCACCATCTTGACAAGAGCCAATACCAGCTGCTAGGCATTACACATGAAAAAAGAAGCTTATCTGAAGATAATATCCACCAGGAGACACTCAGTAAGCATAACAACACAGCAGCATACATCCATGCAAGCATTAAAAACCCACATGACTACTGAAAATGTCCAAAAAATGCAACAAAATATCTCAACAGAAAAGAGCAAATTAGACAAATGAACTGGAGGAAGACACAGACTTCCCAGTGGAAGAACAGCAGGCTTTGGATCTGCCTGAGAAGGAATTCAGAAGAATGATATGGAAACAAATTCAAATGCTTTGAAGGGGGTGGAGGAAAATAAGGAAGAAGTCAGGAAAGTGCTACAGAGGCAATTAAACAAGACGAATACAGCAGTGGATACAATTCAAAAACTGCAAAAAGAGGTCCAGATGACTACTAATAAAATATCAGAAATAGATAATACACTCAAAGGACAAAGGAGTAAAATTGAAGAGATGGAATCCAGAACCAGTGATCTGGAAGACAAATCTCTCAATACTGCTAAGATAGAAGAGCAAGCAGAAAAAAAGGATTAAAAAATCTGAAGAGAGTCTAAGATCCATGCTGGATAACATGAAGAGGAATAATGTAAGAATTGTTGGCATTGTAGAACAGGAAGAATCACAAAAGTCCACAGAGGAGATAGTTGAGGAACTACTGGAAGAATATTTCCCTAACATATTGAAGGATGAGAAGATAAACATTCAAGAAGCAGAACGACACCAGGAAGGATAGACCCCAAAAGAACATCACTAAGACAGATCATAATCAAGCTCTCCAAAATCAAAGACAAGGATAGAATCCTAAAGGTAGCCAGGAAAAAGAGAAGTGTTACTTACAGAGGCAAGCAAATCACATTAAACTCTGACTCCTCAGCAGAATCGATGCAGGCAAGAAGGCAATGTGGAGACATATATACAACCCTAAAAGAAAAATAAGCTACCAAGCAGGAATCGTCTACCCAGCAAAACCACCAATAAAATACGATGGTGCAAACAAAACATTCCAGGATAAAAAGAAGCTAAGATATTTTGTCAAATCCAATCCAGCACTTCAAAACATCTTAACGGGAGTTCTTTGTAATGAAAACCAGCAACAACAGGCAACAAGCAGAGATCGACAGACGTGGCAACAACACCTGCAACACAGTTGACAAATAACAAAGTTCAAAATAGAACAAAATTACAACAATGAATTCAGAGGACCTGAGGCCAATCAAAGATCAAAATATTAACAATGTCAAAGACGGGAAAATATAGGAAAAGAGATCCAGGTGGTGAGGATACAATAGACTGTTTTAAATGCAGGAAAATCTGAATAGACTGTAGGGTAACTCTGAAGAAAATTGATACTTCACAACTTACCATGAAAATGAAGATCCAAGTAGAAAAAGGAAACATTAAAACTAAGGAGAAACTGACAAAAATTAGCACAATAATAATGAACGCAGCAAAAGAAGGCATGCAGAGCAAAGGAATGAACAACACCACAAAAAATAACACAATGACAGCAATTAATTCATACCTATAGATAGTTACACTGAAAGTCAAAGGATTAAATGAACCAGTGAAGAGAATGGATAAGAAAACAAAACCCTTTCAATATGCTGCCTGCAGGAGACACACCTTACACACAAAGACAAAAACAGACTAAAAGTTAAAGGATGGAAAAAAGTATACGAAGCTAATGGCAATAAAAAACAAGGAGGAGTGGCAATATTAATCTCTGATAAAATAAACTTTAAGGCAAAAACCAGCATAAGAGATAAAGAAGGACACCATTTCATGATTAAAGAGTCAATCGAGCAAGATGACATAACCATAAATAATATCTATGGTACCAATGAAATAGCACAAAGATATATAAAGCAAACCCTACTAGAATTGACAAAAGAAATAGCTAAATCAACAATTATAGTGGGAGATTTTAATATGCCACTTCCAAAAAGGGATAGAACAACCAGAAAGAAACATGACAAAAATACAAAGGAACTAAACAGCACAGCCAACCAACGTTACATCATCTAGAAGAGGATGGAAAATTTCCTAATAAATTTTATGAAGCAAGCATAATTCTCATACCAAAACCAGGGAAAGACATCACTAAGAAAGAAAATTATAGACCAATATCCCTCATGAACATAGATGCAAAAATTCTCAACAAAATCCTAGCCAACAGAATCCAGCAGCACATCAAAAAATAACACATCATGATCAAGTGGTATTCATATCAGGGATGCAAGGATGGTTCAACATTAGAAAAACAATGCAATCCACCATACAAAAAAGTAAAAAGAAAAGAACCACATGATCATATCAATTGATGCAGAAAAGGCATTTGAAAAAATCCAACATCTATTTCTGATAAAAACACTCAACAAATAGGAATTGAAGGGAAATTCCTCAACATAATCAAGAGCATATATACCAAACCAACAGCCTACATTACTCTCAATGGAGAGAAACTGAAAGTCTTCTCTCTGTGAACAGGAACCAGACAAGGATGCCCTTTGTCACCACTCCTTTTCAATATTGTTTTGGAAATCTTACTCAAAGCTGTAAGGCAAGATAGGGAAATTAAAGGCACCCAAATTGGCAAACAGGAAGTAAAACACTCTCCATTTGCAGACGATATGATCCTATTGGTAGAAAACCCCAAAGACTCATTAAAAAAGCTACTAGACCTCTTTGGAAGATTCAGAAAAGTGGCAGGGTATAAGATCCACATACAAAAATCAGTTGGATTCCTCTATACCAAAAAATGACAGTGTTGAAAAGAACATTAGCAATGCAATACTGCTTTCAATAGCCACCCAAAGGATGAACTATCTAGAAATAAATGTAATCAGAGAAACAAGGGACCTATACTATGAGAACTATATAAAAAGAAACCAAAAGAGACTTACAAAAATGGAAGAATGTACCATGCTCCTGGATAGGAAGACTTAGCATTGTGAAAATGTCAATACCGCCCAAAGCAATTTACACATATAATGCAATCCCAATATAGATTCCAACGACATTCTTCAAAGATATGGAAAAAAACCAATTACAAACTTTATATGGAAAGGAAAGAGACCCAGGATAGCAAAACACTGCTTAAGCAGAAGAACAAGGTGGGAAATCTCTCACTCCCTGATTTCAACTTTTCTACACAGCTACAGTGGTCAAACCTGCCTGGTACTGGTAAAATGAAAAATACATTGATCAATGGAACAGGATTGAGAATCCAGAAATTAACCCATCCACATATAGCCAACTGATTTTCGAAAAAGTACCCAAGTATATTGTTTGGGGAGGAGAGAGTCTCTTCAACCGATGGTGCTGGCAGAACTGAAAAGTGATATGCAAAAACATTGAAACAAGACCTTTTCCTCATGCCTTTTACAAAAACCAACTTAGCATTGATTAAAGACCTAAATGTGAATGCCAGACTTATAAAGGTAATCTCTGAAAAAATATGGACAAATATGAGGGCTCTAATACAGGACACACACAGACTACCACACATTTTGAAAATTACACAAGCAAAAATAGATGAAAGGGACATACTCAAAATGAAAAATTTATGTTCATCAAAATACTTCATCAAAAGCCTTAAAAGGGAGCACACGGAATGGGAAAAAATCCTTTGCAATGACACATCATACAAGGGACTAATTTCCAAAATATACAGGAACCTACAACATCTCTATAGGAAAAGGAAAATAACCCAATTAATAAATGGGCACAGGACATGAACAGACACTTCACCAAGGAAGAGATCTGGGCAGCCAATAAACATGAAGAAATGGTCACAATCACTTTCCATTAGAGAGATGAAAATCAAAACAACAATGAGATATCATCTCACACCACCAATAACAGCAAAGATCAAAAAAGTAGAGGACAATAAATGTTGGTGAGGATGTGGAGAGACTGGGATCCTCCTACATTGCTGGTGGGATTGCAAAATGGTCCAACCACTCTGGAAAACAATATGGTGCATCCTCAGAAGGTTGGAAATAGAGATGCCTTATGATACAGCAATTCTTCTACTTGGTATTTATACACAAGTAATATGAGCCATAACAAGAGCAGACATATGCACACCAATGTTCAGAGCAGCACTATTTACAATAGCAAAAATATGGAGACAAGCTAAGTGCCCATCTATGGAAAAATGGATAAAGAAACTTTGGTATATACACACCATGGAATATTATGCTATCTTGAAGAATATCAAGAAAGCTACAAGCCACAGCATAACATGGATGAACCTCAAGGACATTACACTGAGAGAAATCAGTCAGTCACAAAAGGAGAAATACTGCATAGGACCATTACTGTAAAAGATTAGGAAAAAGTACCCACACTAAAAGGGGGGAAATTTTTTTTTTTGGTAGTTACCAGGGTGTATAGGGTGGGGTGAGATGAGAGAGGGGAAGATGGAGCACACGGTAGGGAATAGACACAGGATAGTGGAGCACAGGGTAGGAAATAGACACAGGATAGTTGGCGTGTTGGGGGGTGGCATACACTAGAGTGGGAAGGGGAAAGGAAGAACAAGTAGGATGGGAGAACAGCAGGCAGATTTACATGGACTAAATAGGACATAAGTAATTCACAATGTAAGCACAACCTTGGAACAACAGGGCTCTGGGATACAAGGATTGAGGCATTGTTTGAATTGGTGAAAGTTGGAAAATAATGTTAAGATGCTTGGCTATCTTTTGAATCTTGGTTTCCCTTGCCTACTATTGTGAAATAGAAACCTGAAGAGGAGAGAAAGGAATAGGCAGAAACATTACCACAGAAAGCTTGTAAGTTCATTTTCATCCTATAACTGATTGGAATACCTAAAATGAGGCTAGAACTTGTCCAGTGAAGGAGGCTTCCTGTGGAGCCTTTGCATTGCATAAGACCATAGGTGGAATTCTGATCCCCATCCAGAATCTTCTGAGGTGGGAAATTTCCACTTGAAAGGACAAGCAGCTAGAAGAACAGAAGATAATTCTTGAAAGAAAAACCAGCAGAAAAAAATAAATTATAACAGTCTTATTGACTATTGCCTACAAGAGCAAGCAAGTTGTTCGCTAGGGAGCCATCAAGGCAAGAGGGCAGGTCCCCTCAAGGCAAACCCCTTCTAAGACTAAAACTCAAGGGGTATACACGAGCAGACATGTGGTCTTGCTGCTGACCACGTTGGTCACGAATAGGGGAAGTGGGGGAGAACAACAATGAAGTTGTGTGCTAAATCCGACCCCACTCAATAGACTACTATTAACCTGCATTGAAACCTGGTTGGACAGCAGTATGACGAGACCTGGTGATACCTGGGCCCAGAAACAGGTACATGGCCCTGGAGGACTAGAGCAGAGTGTGAAGTGTGCAGCTGATATTAAGTGAAGGGAGATGCACAAGAACACCCACATTTGCAGATACTACCCATTTGTCCTGACTTCAATGGCTGGATGATCGGAACATGACTAGAGGAAGAAAGAAGAGGAAAAAAGCATAATCCACTACAATTTGATGAACTTGACCTATGCTTGTGGATGCAGCAGGGCAAAAGAGCAAACAAATCTTTACAGTGAAGATCATATCTACCACCTTGCTACACAAGGTTGACAAGGATGGGTAAATTAGACAATGGCTACCCAAAATGGGGGGGGGGGGGAAGGCTACAAAGGTAAGAAGTGAGTGACTTACAAGCTTTCAATAGGGAACCCAGTTCCCTAGGGTATGGGGAAAGGTAGAATCTCCACTGAGTGGTTTCCAACCTGTGTGGGCAGGGCTGATGAAAGGTGATGGGTATAAGACTCTTCTGATTCCATAGGGAATGATTGCTATCAGGACTGTTAGTGTTAGAAAGGTAAAGATAGACATTTTGTAACAAAAGGAGGGGAGTTGTTGGTTTTGCAGTCCAGGAGTGGAGGTCTCTGACACCATCAAGGGAGAAAAACAAAGTGTGGGGCCGTATCTAAAGAAGCAGTGACACCAGGGATGGAGACAGAGATGGTGATGTGGAGAGATGGAGTGGCTGGGGACTCTACACTCAGGGAGGGAGAAGGGCTGTGTGCTGGTGGCTTGGGGTGGGGGAGCAGGCTTGCGGGGTGTACACTTTGGTTGTTTGATGATGCACGTAGGGGATTGTAATCATTGCCATGAAATGAAATATGATCGGATGAATGTAAAGATAATGTTCTCCAATAATTCACAATATAAACTTAAAATAAATAAATAAATAAAACAGGAAAAAACAATAAGAGTGATTGTCTCCAATGCTGTATCAGTTTGTTGAGAGATTTAAATTTGTATTCCATCATTTCTTGGAGCTTTTTTTTTTTTTTTGCCAATGCCTTCATGGCAACTTGAACGTCTTCCTTCAGTACATTGGTTCTTGATCAAATGTTACTTTTTTTATATGGTTCCTCATTGACCATTTCTTTATGGTACACTGTGCATTCCTTCCATCACCTTTTGATGCTTTATGTAGCATTTAATATTTTGTCCATTGCTGTTGTTCTTATGTGTCGTAGCATCGATTCCAATCCACTGTTACTATATAAGTTTTTAGAGGAGTGGCCTCTTGATTTGAAACCCCAACCTTGCAGTTAGCTCTCCAGTGCTTATTCTGCAGTGCCATATCAGGGCTTCAATGTTGCAAGACTAGGCTAAATTTTTTTCTTCCTGAGCTGTCCTTTGAAATGTTCTGTTCAGTTCTTTTGCTTCTTCATTTCTTCCATTTATTTTAGCTTCTATATGCTCAAGAGAGAGTGCAACATCTCTTCTGATCCACATTTTGGTCTTTTTCTTTTCTGTCATTTTAATGGCCTTTTGCTGTCTTCATGTATGATATTCTTGATGTCATCACACAATTCTTCTGGCCTTTGTTTATTAGCGTCTAATGTATCAAATCTATTCTTGTTGTTGTTGTTAAGTGCCATTGAGTCGGTTCTGACCCATAGTGATTCTGTATAGGGCTCGCAAGGAGCAGCTGGTGAGCTTGAATTGCTGACCTTGCAGTTCAAATGGGTTTGCAGTCTGGCACATTAACCCACAGAGCCACACCAGGACTCTTGAGATGAGGTAAATTCAGATGAGGTACATTCAAGGTAATATTTTGGCTCTTTTGAATTTGTTTCAATTTTCATAACTTTAAGCCTAAACTTGCATATGAGCAACTGATAGTCTGTTCTTCTAGGCATAAAGATATTATCCCATCACAGACAGAATTGTACATCAAGATAGGTTTTGAAATGTTCTTTTTGATGAGGAATTGTGGGAAGTGATTCCACTTTTGCTGCTTGACACAGTTCCGGTGAAAGGAGAAACATCATGCAAAGCAAATGATTCTCTGGAGGGCATCCTCTATCTCCCCTTTAGGATAACTCTGAATTCACTTGTAAAAATATATGATATTGTCATATTCGTGGCTTTTACTATGAGCTCTGCAAAGCTTAGGAAGAAACCAGTCTGGCAACAATTGTTTCAGCTTCATTGGGTTGAATTCAAAGGGAATTGTATGACCTACTCCCTTTCACAGAAAACCTAATTACAAATCAACTGCATTTATGAGATCACAAAAGCAGGTAGCAAACTATAGTGAATCTGACGGACCCCTATGACCTCACGTAAGTCAATTACCAGCCAGAATTCACAAACCCCCACTATTACATACAGGCACCTACATAAGTAAGCAGAGAATAGTGAACATAAGTGAAAGTTGGTCAAAACTTAATAATCTACATTTTCTGCAGCAATTAGCCAGGTTGGGCCTTATATGCTTCACAGCTTCAAAAGAAAGAAACATAGGAACACTGTGGTCAAGCAATTTAATGAATACTTTAGAAAAACAAAATAATTAAGTAGATGTTAGTAATGCTTTTACTATAAAAATAGTAGTACATTATGTAGGATAGAATATTGATAATTAGTTAGTAGAAATAATAAAGTAGTGTAGGCATTGATAATAGAAACTTATATTACTAAGAGGATTTAATCAGGGGTCTGATAAGTGGAAATGATTTGTGTAAGGTTTAACTTGATCTTTTAGTAGGAATAAGAAGAAACAATTTATCATTTACGTAGTAGAGGAGATGATGTCAAAAGAAAAATGCTTAATGGTTAGACAATGAACAGGATATTGGAAAGGTCAGTTTGGACATCATAGAAATACTTTTGTTAAGGTTGTCTAATCACAGGGTGAAGGAATGTTGTGATTAAAACTGTGTAATAATTCAAGGGAAAAATCAAAGTATCAAATCATTATGACTGTGTAATTTTAAGTATAAAAATAAAGACTTGCTGAGCTGGGGCAGAGAAAAAAGAAGACAGACAGTAAGACAGACTGTTGAGAGCTCCATCAGCCAACTAAGCTGAGACTCCTCGATTACTTTCGCTTTCACCGATTCCGCGTCTCCTCTCGTGTCTCATGACCCTGCGAGAGCTGGACTCCCACAAGGAATGTGATGCCATTCCTCTGAAATTTGTCACTCCTGGAATAATACACCATACGATTATATGATTCAAAATAGCCAATAGACCATTTCAGCTTAGTAATGCATATGATGGTAATTTTTATGTGTTCCATTTCATTTTTGACAATTTCCAGTTTTCCTAAATTCATAATTCTTATATTCCATGTTCCTATTATTAATGGATGCTTGTAGCTCTTTCTCTTCATTTCGAGTCATGTCCCATCAGAAATTTAAGGTCTTGAAAACTTTGTTCCATTCACATATTTTGAGCACCTTCCAACCTTAAGAACTCACTATCCACCATTATATATAACAATATTCTACTGCTATTCACAATGCTTTCATCTTCAGGCATTATAGCTGACAATGTTCACTGCTATTCATAAGGTTTCCAGTGGCTAAACCTTTGGAAGTAGTCTGCCTCTCCTCCTTCCTAGTCTGCCTTAGTATGGAAGCTTCACTAAAACTGTCCACCATGAGAAATCCTGCTGTTATTCAAAATACTGATGACATATCCTCCAGAATCACAGCAACACATGAGCCAACAAAGTAGGACAAACTGACACATAAGTGGTGGGAACATTTCTTAGCCATACAATAAAACCTAGACAAAATGAGTTGTTAGATCTGGGGGTTCAGGACCATAGTCTCAGGGGGTTTCAAGGTAAATTGGCATAACAGAGCCCACAAGGCTAACTTGGTGAGTAGTGATGGAAAGGAAAGAGACTATGGATAATAAAGTACTGTTAAAAAATAACAAAGTTGGAGCCCTCACATTGTCTAATTGCAAAACCTACTATAAAGCTATAGTAGTCAAAACAGCCTGGTATTGACACAGTGAAAAACACATAGAACAATAGAGCAGAATTAAGAACTCAGAAGTAAATCCATCTACTTATGGACAGGGAATTTTTCACAAAGGCTAAAATCCATTAAATGGGAAAGAGATAGATTCTTTCAAAAACTGGCCAAACTTTATATCCTTTTTCAGAAAAAATGAAACAGGACCATATCTCTCACTGTGTTAGTTATCTAGTGCTGCTATAACAGAAATACCACAAGTGTACGTCTTTAACAAACAGAAATTTAACAAACAGAAATGTATTATCTCACTGATTGGAGGCTAGAAGTCTGACTTCAGATTATCAAATTTGAGGAAAGGTCCTTGTTTCCTTTAAGAATCTGTAGGCTTTGAAAATACAACCAAGTTCACAAAAGGCAAAATATGACCTTGAATATATCCCACCTGAATTTAGAGATCATCTGAACAACAGATTTTATACATTAAACAGTAAAGAACAATGACCAGAAGAGTTGTGGGATGACATCAAGAACATCATACAGGAATAAAGCAACAAGTCATTAAGAAGACAAAAAAGAAGGAAAACATCTAAATGGATGTCAGAAGAGGCACTGAAACTTGCTATCCAGCATAAAGATGCTAAAGCAAAAGGAAGAAATGAGGAGCTGAACACAAAAATTTACAAGAGCTGAACACAAAATTTTAAAAGTCAGCTGGAGAAGACAAAGTCAAATATTAGAAAGAAATGCACAAAGATCAGGAGTTAGTAAACCAAAAGGGAAGAACATGCTCAGCATTTCTCAAGCTGAGGGAACTGAAGAAAATATTCAAGCCTCGACTTTTGTTATTGAAGAATTATCTGGATAAATTATTGAACGATGCAGAAAACATAAAAATAAGATGGAAGGAATACACAGAGTCACTGTATCAAAAGGAAATGGTCGATGTACAACCATTTCAAGGAGTAGCATTTGATCAAGAGAAAATGATACTGAAGGAAGAAGTCCAAGGTACATTGAAGGAATTGGCAAAGAACATGGCACCAGGAATTGATGGAATAAAAATTGAAATCTTTCAGCAAAGTGAGGCATTCACTCATCTATGCTAGGAAATTTGGAAGACAACGATCTGGCAAACTGATTGGAAGAAATCCCTGTTTGTACCTATTCCAAAGTGAGCTGACACAAAGGAATATGGAAATTGTCATTGGACAATATCTTTGATATCACATGCAAGTAAAAATTTGCTAAATGTAACACAAAAATGGCTGCAACCATACATTGAAAGAGAACTGAATTCAGAAGAGGACATGGAGCGAGGGATATCATTGCTGACGTAAGATGGGTCTTGGCTGAAAGCAGAGAATACCAAAAAATGTTTTCCTGTGCTTTATTGACTACACAAAGGCTTTTGATTATGTAGATCATGACAAGCTATGACAACATTGTGAAATATGAGTATTCCTGAACACTTAATTGTTCTCATGCAACACCATTCCTTTTCAATTTGTCATTCCCTGTATAGTAAACCAGGAGGTTGTCAGATTCAAAATGGCCAATACCAGTCCATTTCAGCTCACTAATGCCTAAGATATCGATGCCGATTCATTCCATTTCATTTTTGACAACTTCCAATTTTCCCAGATTCATACTTCGTATATTCCATGTTCCGATTTTCAATGGATATTTACAGCTGTTTATCTTCATTTTAAGTTGTGGCCCATCAGCAAATGAAGGTTCTGTGCATTTTTCTCCCCCGAGCTTAACTCTATTCACGTCATTGTGGTCAACTCTACTTTGAGGAGGCATTTTTTTCCCTAGTCACATTCTGAGTGCCTTCCCACCTTCCGGTCCTGTATCTGACAATGTTTCTCTGCTACTCATAGAGTTTTGAAAACCACACAAACAAAAGTAGACAAAATAGATGAGTGAGACATACTAAAAATTAAAAATTTATGTGCATCAAAAGACTTCACAAGAAGAGTAAAAAGGGAACCCACAGAATGACAAAAAATATTTTTCAATGACACATCAGACAAAGGACTCTTTTCTAAAATATATAAGAAACTACAACATCTCTCCAAGAAAAAGAGAAATAACCCAATTAAAAAGTGTGCACAGGACATGAACAGAAACTTCATCAAGGAAGAGATCCAGACAGCCAGCAAGCATATGAAGAAATCTTCACAATCACTAGCCATTAGAGAGATGCAAATCAAAACAACAATGAGATATCATCTCACACCAACAATAACAGCAAAGATAAAAAAAAAAATGTAGAGGACAATAAATGCTGGCGGGGATGTGGAGAGACTGGGACACTCCAGCATTGCTGGAGGGACTGTGCAATGGTCCAACCTCTCTGGAAAGCAATATGGTGCTTCCTCAGAACGTTGAAAATAGAAATACCTTATGATCCAGCAATTACTCTACTTGGTATTTACCCACAAGAAAAACAAGCCACAACATGAGAAGATATATGCACACCAAAGTTCATAGCAGCACTATTTACAATAACAAAAAGATGGAGACAGCCAAAGTGCCCATCAACTGAAGAATGGGTAAACACACTGTGGTACATACACACAATGGAATATTATGCTACCTTGAAGAATAACAAGGAAGCTGTATACCACCGGTTAACATGGGTGAACCTCGAAGGCACTATGTTGAGTGAAATTAGTCAGTCACAAAAAGAGAAATACTGCATAGGACCACTACTGTAAAAGACTAAGAAAAAGAACCCATACTACTAAAGGGAGGTGAGGGGATTCTTTGTTGATTGCTGAGATGTTGTGGTGGGGTGAGTGGAGGTAGGGGAAGGTGATGTACAGGGCACGGAACAGACACAGGGCAGTTTGGGTGCTGGGGAGGGGGGCAATATACAAGAAGGGAGAGGGGAACGGAAGAACAAAGCAGATGGGAGAACAATTAGGCATGTTTGAATGGGCTAAGTGGGACAGAGGTAAACAATGATATATGCACAACCTTGGAAAAACAGGGTTCTGGCATACAGAGATTGAGACATTGTTGGAATGGGGAAAAGAGGGGACTAATGTTAAAATGCTTGGCTGTCTTTTGAATTTTGGTTTTCCTTGCATTATATTATAAAATAGACACTGGAGGGGGAGAGAAAGGAATAGCCAGCAACACCACCATAGAAAGTTTGTAAGCCCGTTTTCTGCCTGTAACTGATTGGATTACCTAAAATGGGGCCACAACGTGCCCAGTGAACGAGGCTTCCTCAGGAGCCTCTGCAATACATAAGACTAAAAGTGGAATCCTGAACCACATTAGATCTTCAGAGATGTGAAATTTCCACTTGAAAGGATTAGCGGGCCAGCCTGGAGCAGCTAGAAGAACAGAAGATACTTCTTGAAGGAAAGACCTACAGGAAAAGTACAAAACAATAGAGGCAGACTGACAGTTACTATAAGAACAAGCACGTTGCTTTCCCAGGAAACATCAAGGCAAGTGGTCGGGTCACCTCAGTGCAAACCCCAGTCCAAGAAAAAGACTCAATGGGAATACACGCTCTGATTGGTGACTACACTCATCACTGATAAGAGGAAGTAAGGGAAAAACAGCAATGAAGCGGCGAGCTAAGCCCTACAATGTTCAATAGAATTCTGTGTATCCAGGTGAAGACCTGGTGGGCCAACAGTGTGGCAAGACCTGGGACTCTTGGGCCCAGAGTCAGTGACATAACCACAGAGGACTAGAGTGGAGAGTGAAGCATCCAGCTGATAAGAAGAGAGAGCATCTGCACAAGAACACCCACACTTACAGATAATATCCACTTGACCTGGCTTCAATGACTAGATGATCAGAGCTCAACCAGAAGAAGAAAGTAGAGGGAAAAAGCATAATCTGATACAATTTGATGAACTTGACCTACACCTATGGATGCAGTAACTCAAAAGAGGGAACAGATCCTTACAGCAAGGATCATTCCCACCCCCTCCATACACAGAGTAGACAGGGATGGGCAACTTGGACATTGGCTACCCAAAATTGGGGGGGGGAGGTTACATAGGCAAGAAGTCACTGACTTACAAACTTTCAAGAGGGAAGCTAGATTCATAGGGCATGGAGGAAGGTAGAATCTCCACTGAGTAGTATACAATCTGTCTAGGCAGGGCTGTGGAAATCCGGATGGTTCTCTTGTGATACAATAGTGAATTATTGTCATCTGTACTGCTTTTGAGGGATGGATTTGTAAAGGTAGATGTTTTTTAGCAAGGAAGTGAGTGATTAACTTTTGAGTCTAAGAGGGGAGGTCCTTGGGACAATCAAGGGAGAAGAGCGGAGAGCGGGACCCTACCCAGAAAATCAGTGATGCCTGAGATGGAAGCAGAGATGATGACGTGGAGAGATGGAGCTGTTGGGGACTTTAGACACAGAGAGGGAGAGAGGCTGTGTGCTGATGACCGGTGGGCATGCTTGTAGTGTATACCCTTTGGATGGTTAATGATGCATGGAGGGGATTGTATCAATAGCAATGAAATGATATACTATAAGATGAATGTAAAACTAATGTTCTCCTATTAAAACTATCACATATTTCACAATAAAACATTAAGAAAAAAAATCAATGCACCACTGTTAGGGCGAGGAAGGGAGAAACTCAATGTTTTCTATTGCTTGTATTCTTCACTTTTGTGTTATCTTTCAGCTGAAGATACAGTACAGAATAGGCAGAGATTGTATTATGGTGCACATCTCTTGTTAATTGTTTAGAAAGTGGAGCTCTGAGTTGTTGTTGTTGTTGTTTTCCCCTGAAGGCTGCATTGCTTTTTGTTGAATGAGATTGAAGTTTGGGGAATGAAAGCTTTATGAATGGGCCAAATGCTTATGGTTTCTCCAATTACTGCTACTCAGTACAAATGGTTTTATCTTCTATTTGCATTTAAACAATGATATGGAGCGTTTGTTTTAGTCACATAAGAGGCTTTTATTAAATTAGACAATTAGGATGGTAGCAAACGTATTAAAATTTTTTCATTATTACTATCTTTCAATTCCCTCTTTGATATTATACAGTAGGATCAAGTATTGTTCTTGTAATGATGTTTCCCAATTTATTATAGGCAGCTTACATTTTCACTTTTTATACCACTGAATGACTTAGAAAGAACATATTTTAAAAATATGTTTCTTAATGTTTATTTTTTTAAAAAAAGAATTTAGTTAGATGTAAATGGCAAATTTCTATAATATAAACATATAAAATTTCTGCCATCAAGTCCTACTTGCCTTGAAAGTATAGTATGCAAGCCCAAATTTCTTAATAAAATTATCACTTGTACCTACAAAAAAAAAAAAAAAAAGGAAAGACAACTCTGTGTACAGAGCTAAAGACATAGGCCAAAAGCCACAAAAGCTATTCCCAGTCTTAATGGAGCTTTCCCACATGGCTTCAGAAATGTCTTGGGGTTGCTGATTCCTTTTCTTCCTTTCACTCTCTCTCTTGAGGAGTGATGTCTCTAATTTATATCTTATCTCTGACCCACCATTGTATTTTGGGAACAGATAACTTGTTATATATTTTCCAAGTCCAGAATTGAAGAGGGATTTTTCCCCAAGTTGGAGCATGTCAGTCTCGACTATACCTGATTTAAACGATAAAATTTGGTACTTTTGAGATGATGATATTTAGATGACATTTTGGATTCAGTTTAATGCTGAAATAGATTGAGACACTGAAGGAAGTTGAGATGGGGTGAATGCATTGTGTATGTAGGAATAATGTGAATCTTTTTTATCCAAGTGGACTGTGGTAGGCTGAGTAATGATCTTCAAGAGATTCCATTTCTAACCCTTGTAACTTGATAATGTTACCTTATATAGCAAAAGGATCTTTGCAGACGTGTTTTATTTAAGGATGTTGAAATGGAGAATATTCTGGATTATCTTGATGGAACCTAATAGAAATGAACAGTAAGAACTCTGTCCTTAATTAATGGAGAAAATCTAATATGTAAATAAAGGAATTTGGTATAGGCAGGTTCAAGAAGAAGGGATCCACTTTTATAGGAGAGAAGGCAGAGCACAAGGATTAAATGCATGTAGATTAGTGCATTCTGTAGTATATTTTGGACTTCAGAAGAGAATAAAAGGTAAAATATCCATCTTTGAGAAAAGGAGAATACTAAATAAATGAGTCCTGGTGTGGCACTGTAGGACAAGCACTGGACTGCTAATTGCAAGGTCAGCAGTTCAAATCCACCAGTTGTTCTTTGGAAACCCTGTACAGGGTTGCTATGACTAAGAACCAACTTGATGGGACTTAACAACAAATATAATACTATTGCGAGGTAGCATTGAATGCCCACTTGAAGTTCTGGCATCAGAAATTCAAATATGAGCCAATTGTCATCGCTATATTTCCCTTTTTCCTTGTTGTTAACTACCAAGGATTTAGTTTCAACTCATAACGACCTTGTAAAGAGTTTTCTAGGAATGACTGGTGTGTTTGAACCACTGACCACAAGGTTAGCAGTCCAGTGCTTATCCTTCAGTGCGACACAAGAACTGCTTTTCCCATTCTACGTGTTTATACTTTTTAGGTGCAAATATGGAGTAATAGGTGAGTTGGAGTAATTTTTAAAAAAGGGATTGGGGGAGAGATATCAAATGGAGAGTGGTGCAAGGATGCTGATGATATTCACAGAGGAAAATTTGTACTGATTCTGCCTATGCCTGTAAGGATTTAAATATGTAAGGTACTATGAAGGAGCTCAGGTGTGGCACTGTAGGATAAGCATAGGACCACAAGGTCAGTTTGCACCACAAGGTCGGTGATTCAAGCCCACCAGTCACTCCTTGGAAACCCTATACAGGATAGCTATGAGTCGGACCTACTCAACAGCACTTAAGAACATGAAGGAGCTCTAGTGGCATTGGCTTAAAAGTTGGGTTGCTAACTGCAAGGTCAGCCATTCGAATCTACCAGGAGATTCCTGATCCCATAAAGATTTATAGCCTCAGAAACCCTGTACAGAACAACTATGAGTTTGAGTTAAAACCAACTTCAACACACATAGCCACCACCAACACGATGGATAAAAGCACAAGGAAAGCACTCAAAGAAAATTTGGTAATGTCAATGGTAGGTCATACAGACGTAGAAGAACTATTGTAGTAGAGGTATTAGATGTACCTGAAGAAATAGCTGTAGAGTAAAGAGTTTAAAATAGAGAATTTAGACAGATATGGTTGCATGGGAGTGAGCCACTAATGTAGGATAAAAGACAAAATAATTGAAGAAGAACAGGTGAAAGAAATGAGATATCAGAGTACAAGAATTATTATTTACATAGGGAAAGAACCACAAATTTAAAAAAAGGAGTACTGTTGGAGGGAATGAAAGTGGGCCAGATTGGAGGAAAAAATAAATGTGACAAAATGAAAGGAAGTAACTTGAGTGCTAATGGATTTATTCAACAAGGAAAGGTATTAAGTGATATAATCCCATAACATAAAATTCAAAGTTGGTTCAGAAGAATGGTCTAGAAGTGGCATTTAGAAACCTTTGGTAGGAGAAGATGTGGGAAAGAAAACATCCCTGAATTGAGAGGGATGCAGGAAAATCAGCATGTTTGAGGGAGAGTCAGGTTTCAGACAGAGCAAGAATGTGACACTATTCAGAAAGACAGCAGAAGAGAATATAGGGAGTTGTGTTGATAACAGTTTCAAAGACATAATGGCCAATAGTGAAATAATCATGAAGTCTTTGTGATGTAAGAGGATTAGTCAGATGCTGTTGTTTAGTGCTTTCAAGTCCGTTCTGACTCACAGCGACCCTGTATAGGGTTTTGAAGGAGCCCCAGGTGGGTTTGAACCACTAACCTTGTGGTTAGCAGTCAGTGCTTATCCTGTAGTACCACACTAGGACTCCAGCCAGTGCTTATTCTCTGGTGCAATACCAGGACTCCATGCAGTTGCTGTTGTTGAGTGCCTTGGAGTCGGTTCTGACTCTAATGACCATGTTTATGAGAAGTGTCTGGTGAATTTGAACCACGGATCTTTCAGTTCAAGATGACCTTGTGGTCAGTGCATTATTCCACAGAGCCACATCAGTTGTTAGCAGCATCAAACTAGAAATGTCTTATTTTAAGAAATAATGATCTGGCTTTACAGCAAGGATCATTCTCACCCCTCCATACACAGAGTAGACAGGGATGGGCAACTTGGACATTGGCTACCCAAAATGGGGCGGGGGGGGGCTTCAAAGGCAAGAAGTGACTGGATTACAAGCTTTCAAGACAGAGCCTAGATCCAGGGGGCACAGAGGATAATTCCAAGGCAACGCATAGAAATATTAGCTGATCCTCTGAATCAATAGGTACTATAAGATTTCAGGGTACACCATGGTCAATTGGCATAATTTAGCCCACATAAACAACATTTGACATCTTACAATGGGGAGTAGTGTCTGCGTTATTAAATGCACATGAGCAACTAGCTAAGGTGCAGCTATTGGTCTCTCCATGTGTGGAAGAAGAATGATGAGAATCGAAGATGTTTGGAATCAGTTAGTCCAATTGACTAATGGGATGTGTGAACTAAGTCTCCATGACTCTAAGACTAGATAAATTAGTTGGTGTCTGGCTACCACTTCTATCTGCTCTGAAAAGGACCATATTAAAAGTGACAGAAAATGTGGGGAAAAACTCAAAATTATTTTTAAAAAAAGACCGTGCTTACTGGTCAGAAAGAGACTGGAGGAACTTAAGACTTTGGCCCTTGACCACTTTTTAGATGTGGGATGGAACTCACCCTCATCACCCAATTTTCAGCCAAGCAGTAGAGCAACATATAGGGGGGCAGGGATAATACTAAGGTATGCCCACAATGGAATGATTAATCTTTCAGAATTAAAAGGGCACCAATTTGAGAATGGATAGGAAGGTGGTCGTAATGGAAATAGGAACCACAGGGAGGAAGCAAAATAATTGTTGTTGCATAGAGGGGATTGAAATAATTGAGATTAAACAAAGTATATGGTTTGTTTAATATAAAACGAATGATCTTGTCTGTAAACCTTCACTTAATTCACAATAAAAAGTATAAAAAAGAAAAAAATACCACTATACTTTCATTTATTTATCACACTACTAAACTTTTACTTTTATCAAAATGTTTTATGTACATAAATTCCTTCTATTGTCCTTAGGTAAGATGTTATTATAAGGAATCTGAAACACAGAATAATGAAATGGCCAAGGTTATATAACTATTTTGTGAAAGAGTAAGTAACTAAATATCACTACAAAACAACCAATATATTCATCATAATTTCATATCCCTCTTTGAAATAAAAGAAAAACAATATAAATATAAATATATAGTCAATTTGAGTATTTTAATCCTTAAAAAATGCTAGAAAGTATTTTTAAAAGACTTACAACCTTGGAACAGACATTTCCCCTGCCTATGTGTTTCCAGGTCTTCAGCATAGTAAAATTAACCAGATGTGATTGAGTGATGACATCATAAAGAGACTGTGACAAAGGAAAATTAAAGGAGAATCACAGAATTTCTATTTCTTAGGACAGAAATGATTCTGAAATACAGATATGTGTTGCTCAACATCCACAATATGTTCTGTGAAATGGGAAATGTGCAAATGCCATATTAAAAATTTTCTAGAGCCCAATTCAAGTCATAATAATTGCAATTGGTGTTGCTGCTGCTCCTGTTGGAGCTGCAGGCTGAGATTAGAAGAATGGGCAATGATAGTGGTGATGATTGATAGGGTGATGGCAGGAGAAGAGATAGAAGAAGTTAGTGTGAAGCAGGAACAGTCTGGGCAGTCCCCATCACTGCTGCAAACCATTTGTATTCCAAAGGAAGCCTGAAAACCTACACCCAGAACCTTGTACTTTGCCTCACATGTCTCTATTCCACCTGTGGTCATAGTGCTGAATGATGTGGTTTTTGGATCTTTGAAACCATTAGGGGGGAAAATGAATAAAAGGAGAGCTGCTCTCACTGTAAAACAACAAAAAATAAAAGTATCAAAATATGAAGCTCTTGGTTTCAACATATATCTTCCACCTCACTCCATACACTTCTGAAGACAGTGTTTCTATCGTCCTAATCTTTTGACCAAAGAATTCTGTGTGCTTCAACTTACACCACATCAAAAAAGAAGTTTTAGTATCATCAAGGGACACAAATCATGTTCTTTTAAAATGTTCTTTGAGGAAGGGCTGGTTGACCCGAAGTATGGTGAGATCTTGGGGCTTCTGCACCCATGGACCAAGGACATAGAAACAGAGGGCTAGAGCTAAGAGTGAAGTGTTCACCTGATATGAAGTAAGGGGAGACACACAAGAATGCCCAAACTTGCAAATAGTACCAAATTGACCTAGCTTTGATGACTTGATGATCAAAACTCTACTAGAGGAAGATTAAAAAATATATATATTATAAAGAAACAAGTACACATTGCTACAATTTAATGAACTTGATCTATACTTATGGATGTAGTAGTTCAAAATACCAACTGAGAGGGAAGGAGTCTTCACACCAAAGATCAATCCTATCCCCTCAGTATACAGGGTTGATAGGGATGGGCAACTTAGACATTGGTTGTTTAAAATAGGGGGAGCTATAAAGGCACATGCCAAAAGTGCCACGGGCTGCCAAAAGAACCAACAGATCTGTGTTGGATGAAGTGCAGCCAGAGTGTTCCTTGGAGGCCAGGATGGCCAATCTTGGTCTCTCATACTTCAAACATATTGTCAGGAGAAGGATATCATGTTTGGTAAGGTGGAGGGTCAGAGAAAAAGAGGAAGACCCCCAATGAGATAGATTAGCCAAGTGGCAGCATCAATGGACTCAAGCGTGGCAACAGTAGTGAGGTTGGCCCAGGATGGGGCAGTTTTTTGTTCTGCTGTGCATAATGTCGCTATGAGTCGGTACCGACTTGATGGTACCTAACAACAACAACAACATAAAGATACAAAGTCACTGGCTTACAAATTTTGAAGAGGGGATTATTTTCAGAGTGTGTGTGGGAAGGTAGAATACCCACTATATAGGTTTCATCTTTTCTAGATGGGTATGGTGAAAGGAGATGGGGATAAGATTCCTAGGATTTAGTAGTAATTGTTATTATGACTAATTGCTACTGTCACAACTGTAAAGGTAGAAGTTTTGTAACAAAAATGGGGGAGTAGTTAACCTACAGTCCAGGAACAGAGGACCCTAGAACCATCAAGGGAGAAGAGCATAATGTGGAACCCTATTCAGAGGAGCAGGGATACAAGAGATGCAAAGATAGAGCAGTAGAGGACTCATGGAAAAAGAAAGGCTGTATGCTGGCGGTTCAGGAGGCAGGCTTGAAGAATTTGCCCTTTGGTTTTTTAAATGAATATATATTCCTGAGTGTTTTTCTGTACATCTCCCAAAAAACAAGCCAAACCAAAACAAACAGAGGAAATAGAAGCAAATACTGTTGAATGATCATGCACAGACGGAATTATAATCATTTCAATGAAACAATGTTGTCCCATGTAAACTATTACTCAATTCACAACACAAACATTTTTTTAAAAAGTGAATCAAACACACCTCACAAAGTGTTCTTTGAGTTTTAGGAACAGAAAGAAGTCTGATGGGGCAAGATCTGTGTTATGGTGTGGATGATATAAGGTTTCTCAATGAGATTCTCATAAGAGAGCCTATTAGTACCTTCTAAGAATGAGCAGGTGCATTGTCATGATGGAACAAAATTCCATGGTACAATTTTTATGGCTTTTGCTCACCATCCAGTTTTCAATTTTCTTAAATCTTCTTCCTAAGTTCCCGAGATTGTCATGTGTCCTTTGAGAAAATTTATTAAGATTGCCCACTTGGGAGCTCCCCCAGAACAGTCATCATAACCTTCTGGGCCTTGGATTTAATTGGCCTAGCACATGCCCTTAGAAGCCACTGTTTTGAATATATCGTTTTGTTTGTTTGTTTGTAAAAACTCTAATGACAAATGTATTACTAAGAGAACTTGTTTGAAGCCATTCATTTAGTGCAGAGACACACTTAAGCATGTTTTGTTTGGAATAAATCCATACATTTAACATCTATTCATTGTCTGAATCGATGCTGGTAGCGTAGTGGTTACGAATCGGGCTGCGAACCATAAGGTCAGCAGTTCGAAACTACCAGCTGCTCCGCGGGAGAAAGATGAGGCTTTCTACTCCCGTAAGGATTTACACCCTCGGAAACCCTGTACAGGGTCGCTATGGGTCGGAACCGACTCGAAGGCACTTAACAACAACAACAATTTTTAATTTGAGGCTGTGTTCACACATGAAATTGATCTGAGAAAATTAGTAAATTGTTCATCGATTAATTTAGCTGTTTAATAAAGTTAATTGTTTAACATCAGCTTATTTTAACACTGGAGTCCTGGTGTGGTGCTGTGGATTAAGGTGTTGGATTGCAAAGTCAGTTTGAACATCAAGGTCAGCAGTTTCAGTTTACCAGCTGCTCCTTGGAAACCTTATACAGGGCCGCTATGGGTTGGAACTGACTCTATGGCATTTAACAACAACAACATTTTAACACTAGTTTTGAGCGTCTTTGTGCACACACAGTGTATAAATGTACATGTATGTGTGAGAAAGAGATATATAGACTGAAAGAAAAATAAAAGAATATAAACATTCCTCTATAAAGGTCACTTTAACTCACTGCATTTTCTTCCAATCTGGGCTCTTTTATATAAATTTTTTCATATATTTACAGTGATTTTCCCCAAAGTAACTTAGATGTGGCTTATTCTAAGGTATGCAAATTTAGAAAAGGTGAAATAACAATGAAAATATTACTGACAAGTCTGAATTTTGTTTTGTTTTTCCACCCAAAATATGAAAACAACTGATGTTTTTAAAATTTATAAGAACAAGTTATTCATTGTTACTTCATAGGAATTTTGAAAATTAGAATTTTTATTACATAGAATGGAAACTCCTAAAGCAGGTAAGGATGCATACAGGGGAACTTTCTTTGTATGTGTTCTAAATAACAGATTCTGTCAAATGGGGCACTGTAAGATTAGCACTGGACTTTGAAATACAAGGTCATAAGTTCAAACTCACAAGCTGCTCCACAGAAACCCTATACAAGTTTGCTTTGAGTCTAAAATTACTTGACAGAATTAATCAACATCAAAATAACAGATAGTGAAAATCTTTGTGACTCCAGGAGTAATTTATTACTTATTCTCACTGTTTGTTTACCACTATTTGTTGTTAATTTTTCTTAATTTTATGGTGAAAATTTATATTTATGTGTGGTGCTGTACGGTAAACAATGGATTGCTAACTGCAAGATTGGTAGTTCAAACACACCAGCATCTCCTGGGAAACCCTATGTGGGGTTGCTATGAGCTGGGACCAATTCAATGACACTTAATCATAACAAGAACATGTAAAACTTATATTTTATTTTAGAAAATTGAAAACAAATGTGAAACAAGACACCAAGTTAGTTTCCATTTAGGCAATGCAATTAATTGTAGTTCAAAAATTCCATAGGCCAAATTTAGTTTACAATCTAGTAAAATAGTTTTGCCTTCTGAAGGAAAGAAGTGTTTGAAGTTTATTCAATTTGTAAGAAAAAAATAGACAATAACTATACATTTAAAAGGTATATTAACTATATATTGAGAGTTCACCCATAATATCCTTACCCTCTCATCCAATAACTTTACATCTAAGAATGCATCATAGGTATTATTTTAGCACAAAAATGTTCATTGAAGCGTTATAAGTGTTGATGGATAATTAATACCCATACATTTACAAGGAAGACCAGTTAATACCATTATTATTTAAATTTACCCACCAACTACAAAAGTCAATGATGATGACAGTGAAGAATTCAACCAATGTCTTCAGTCTGAAACTGCTCAAACATGCAGTCAAGATGCATTGATAATGACTAGTGATTGGAATATCTGTAGTTGGGAATATAGTCTTGGTGATAGAAATGATGCTGGGATCACATGATAGAATTTTACAAATTTTTTTTTTCCCCAGCAACATAATATAAATGGATCTTACCAGATGGAATGCACAGGGATAAAATTAACTATATCTGTGTGAAGAGTTGAGGAACAAGCTCAATATCATCATGCAAGCCATGATCAATGGCCATCTGTGGAACAGACCACTAGTTGCTGGTATGAAAGTTAGACTGAAGCTAAAGAAAACAAGTTCATGAGAGTCAAAATATGATTTCAAATATAGAGCACATGAATTTAGAGATCATTTCAAGAATATATTTGATGCATTAGACATTAATGACTGAACGCCAAAGGAATTGTGGGATGAGTTCAAGAAAATCATATATGAAGAGAGCAAAATGTCATTAAAAAGAAAGAAAATAGATCAAAGACCTAAATGGATCTCAGAAGAGACTGAAATTTGCACTTGACTACAGAGAAGGTAAAACAAATAGAATAAAAGATGATGTAAAAGAGTTTTAAAAAATATATCAAAAGACAGCTCAAGAAGACAAAGTAATGTATTAAAATGAAATATGCAAAGACCTGGATCTTGAAAACAATTAAAGGAAGAACACAGTCTTCATTTCTCAAGCTGAAAAAACTGAAAAAAAAAAAAAAATGAAGCTGTGAATAGCAATATTGATGGATTCTATGGGTTGAATATTGTATAACACAAGAAGCACCAAAAGAAGACAGAAGAAATACACAGAATCATTGTACCAAAAGAAATTACGTGATGTTCAGTCATTTATAGAGGTGCCATATGATCAAGAACTGATGGTATTAAAGAAAAGAAATTCAAGTTGCACTGAAGACATTGGTGAAAAACAAGGCTTGAGGAATTTACAGAATACATATTGATATATTTCAATAAACCCATGCATCTCTGGAGACACTCACGCACCTATGCTAAGAAATTTGAATGATAGCTACACGACTAACTGATTGGAAAAGATTCACATTTGTTTCAGTTCCAAAGACAAGTGATCCAAAGAAATACAAAAATCATTGAACAATATAATAAGTATCACATGCAATTAAAATTTTGCTGATGATAATTCAAAACCAGTTGCAGTAGTAAACTGAGAGGGAGATGCAAGAAATTCAAGCCAGATTCAGAAGAGGACATAGAACTAGGAAAATAACATTGCTGATGTCAGATGGGTTGTAGTTGAAAGCAAACAATACAAGAAATAAGTTTAGTTGTGTTTTATTGATTATGCAAAGGTATTTGACATTGTGGATCATAAATTATGCATAGCCTTGTAAAAATTAGCATCCAGAACATTCAGTTGTGCTCTTTAGGTATCTGTACATCAACCAAGAGACAACAGAACAGAACAAGAGGATACTGAATGGTTTTAAATCAGGAAAGATGCGTGCCAGGGTTGTATCCTTTCACCATAATTTTCAAACTGTAAACTTAGCAAATAATGGAGAAACTGGATTATAAGAAAAATAACATGACATCAGGATTAGAAGAAGACTCATTAAGAATCTGAGACATGCATATAGCAAAACTTTGCTTGCTGTAACTGGAGTTGAAATACTTACTGATGAAGATAAAAAACTACAGCCTTCATTATGGATTGCACCTCAATGTAAAGAAAACAAAAGTACTCACACCTGGTCCAATAAATAACAATGATTAAGAAAGAAAAGAGTGAAGTAGACAAAGACTTCATTTTGCTTATATCCACAATCAACACTCATACAAGCAACCATGTTGTTGTTTTTGTTAGGTGCCATTGAGTCAGTACCACCTCATAGCTACCCAATGCACAACAGAATGAAACACTGCCCAATCCTGGGAACCACCTCACAATTGTTGCCATGCTTGAGCCCATTGATGCTGTCACTTTGCCAATCCATCTTTCTAGGGGTCTTTCTCTTTTTCTCAGACCCTCCACCTTACCAAACATGATATTTGTTTGCAGTGACTGGTCCATCCGGACAATATGTCCGAAGTATAAGAGATGAAATTTGACCATCCTGGCCTCCAAGGAGTACTCTGGCTGCACTTCTTCCAACACAGATCTGTTAGTTCTTTTGGCAGCCCATGCATCTTCAATATTCTCCTCCAACATCATAACTCAAAAGCATCAATTCTTCTACGGTCTTCCCTACTCACTGCACAGCTTTCAAATGCATATGAGGTTACTGACAATACCATGGCTTGGGTCACATGCACGTTAGTCCTCAAGCACACATCTTTGCTCTTCAACACTTTAAAAAGATCTTGTGCAGAAGATTTGCCTAATGCAATGTTTCGTTTGATTTCTTGACTGCTGCTTCCGTGAGTGTTGATAGTTGATCCAAGAAGAATGAAATCTTGACAACTTTAATCTGTTCTCCATTGATAAGAATGTTGTTTATTGGCCCAGTGGTGAAGATTTTGGTATTCATTAAATTGAGATGCAATCCAAACCAAAGGATGTGGTCTTTGATCTTCATTGGTAAATATTTTAAGGTTGTATCATCTGCATATTGCAGGTTGTTAATGAGTCTTCCTCCAATCCTGATGCCACATTTTTCTTCATATAACCCAAGTTCTAGGATTATTTGCTCAACATACAGGTTGAATTAGTATGGTGAAAAACTATACAACCCTGTAACATACCTTTTTAAATTTTAAACCACTCAGTGTTCCCATGTTCTGTTCGAACAACTGCCTCTTGGTCCACGTACAGATTTCTCAGAAGCACAATTTAGTTGTTCCGGAATACTCATACTTCACAATGTTGTTCATAGCTTGTCATGATCCACACAATAGAAAGCTCTTGCATAGTCAATAAAGTACAGGTAAACATCTTTCTGATATTCTCTGCTTTCAGTCAAGATCCATCAGACATCAACAATGATATCCGCATCCACGTCTTCTTCTGAATCCAGCTTGAACCTCTTGAAGTTCTTTGTCAATGTATACCTACAGCTGTTTATATATAAACTTTAGTAAAACTTTATTAGCATGTGATGTCAAATATATTGTCTGATAATTTCCGCATTCTGTTGGGTCACCTCTCTTTTGAATGGGCACAAATATGGATCTCTTCCAATAAGTCGGCCAGATAGTTGTCTTCCAAATTTCTTGGCATAGATGAG
>NW_006408685.1:7491174-7503829 GCF_000296735.1 Chrysochloris asiatica
CTTTTCCTTCTTTCTTGTCTTCTTAATGACTTTTTGCTTTCTTCATGTATGATGTTCTTGATGTCATCCCACAACTCTTCTGGTCTTTTTTCTTCGGTGTTTAATGTATCAAATCTGTTCTTCAGATGATCTCTAAATTCAGATGAGATATATTTAAGGCCATATTTTGGTTCTCATTTATTTAATTTCATTTTCTTCAGCTTCGTTTTCATTTTGCATTGGAGCATTTGATGGTCTGTAACACAATCTGCCCCTGGCCTTGTTTTGACTGATAATATAGAGCTTTTCCATCATCTCTTTCCACAGATGTAGTCAATTTGATTTCTGATTTGGAATGAGGGGTATCATTGCTGATGTCTGATGGATCATTTCTGAAAGCAGAGAATATCAGAAAGATATTTTCCCGTGCTTTATTGACTTGGCAGAGGCTTTTGATTGTGTGGATCATGACAAGCTATGGGTAACATATGAGTATGAGTATTTCTGAACACTAAATTGTCCTCATGAGTAATCTGTACATGGACCAAGAGGCAGTTGTTCGAACAGGACATGGGAACACTGAATGGTTTAAAATTTGGAAACATGTGTGACAAGGTTGTATTCTTTCACCATACGTATTCAACCTGTATGCTGATCAAATAATATGAGAAGCTGGGTTATATGAAAAAAACAAACACGTGGCATCAGGATTGGAGGAAGACTCATTAACAACCTGTGATATGCAGATGATACAACCTTGCTTGCTGATAGTGAAGAAGACTTAAAATATTTACTGATGAAGATCTAAGAGTGCAGCCTTTGGTATGGATTACATCTCAATGTCAAGAAAATAAAAATCCTCACCACTGGATCACGAACTTCATTCTTCTTGGATCAACTATCAATACTCATGGAAGCAGCAGTCAAAAAATCAAATGACATTTTGCATTAGGCAAATCTGCTGCACAAGACCTTTTTTAAGTGTTGAAGAGCAAAGTGTCAGCTTGGTGTTTTCAATAACCTCAGATACATGCGAAAGCTGGACAGTGTATAAGGAAGACCATAGAAGAACTTTTGCTTTTGAATTATGGTGTTGGAGGAGAATATTGAAAGTGCCATGGGCTGCCAAAAGAACCAATAGATCCGTTTTGTAAGAAGTGCAGCCAGAGTGCTCCTTAGAGGCCAAGAAAGCCAAACTTTGTCTCTCATACTTCAAATATATTTTCAGGAGGGATCAGTCGCTGGAGAAGGACATCATATTTGGTAAGGTGGAGAGTCCGAGAAAAAGAGGAAGACCCCCAACAAGATGAATTCGCCAAGTGGCATCATCATTGGGCTCAAGCGTGGCAACAGTAGTGAGGTTCACCCAGGATAGGGCAGTGTTTTGTTCTGTTGTGCATAATGTCGCTATGAGTCGGTACCGACCCGATGGCACCTAACAACAGCAACAATTTGCAGTTCTTGTATTGTTTCTTTTTAAAATTTATTTTGTCCATTTTTTCTTGTAACGTTTTTTTGAATCATTCTAAATGCACCCCCCCCCCCATGTTCGCCTTTCTTTTACCTACGGTTTATGGGATCACAGTCTCTCTACCTATTGAAGGTAACTAAATATCACTCACTTGAATTCGTCAACCGGTAGTTCTTTTTCATTCTCAGAACGTTTTTCTGGCTCTGCATTTTGACCTATTGTTTAAGGCACTTTGTCTTGTTTCTTTGTGTGAACTAAAATTGTTTTTGTCTCTGAGACATTGTGTTATTACATTTGTAATTAATTAATGATCATATGTTGGTGTGTTCTCAGGAACTCAACGTCTGTCTCCTGAAGGTTGTGATAGACAATTGAACTACGTGCACAATTCTCTGGTCAGTTCAGACTGATGATCTGGAGCTTTTCCATCGTCTCTTTCTGCAGATGTAGTCAGTTTGATTTCTATTTATTCCTTATGGCAAGGTCCATGTGAATATTCGTCTCTTATGCTGTCTAAAGAAGATATTTGAAATGAACAAATCACTGATTTTGCAGAATTCTATCATGCAATATCCAGCATCATTTCTATCACCAAGGCCATATTTTCCAAGTACTGATCCTTCCTCTTTGCTCCAACTTTGCATTTCAATCACTGGTAATGATTAATACATCTTGATTGCATGTTTGATAGATTTCAGATTGAAGAAGTTGGTAGAATTCTTCTACTTCATCCTCACTGACTTTAGTGGTTGGTGCAAAAATTGGAATAATAATATTAACTGGTCTTACCTCTAGGAGCCTGGATATTATCCTTTCACAGACAACTTTGTACCTTATGACTGAACTGGATATGTTCTTTTTGGCAATGAATGCAATGCCATTCCTCTTCAATTTGTAATTCCTGACATAGTAAACCATATGGTTGCCAGATTCAAAATGGCCAATACCAGTCCATTTCAGCTTACTAGTGCCTAAGCTATTCATGTTTATGCATTCCATTTCATTTTTGACAATTTCTAATTTTCCTAGATTTATACTTCATACATTCCTTGTTCTGATTTTCAATGGATGTTCACAGCTATTTCTCTTCATTTTGAGTTGTGTCCCATCAGCAAATGAAGGTCCCGTGGACTTTATTTCCACGGGCTTTACTCCATTCGTGTCATCATGATCAACTCTCCTTTGAGTGCTTTTCAATCTAAGGGACTCATTTTCCAGCACTATATCTGACAGTGTTTCTCTGCTCTTCATAAGGTTTTTGGTGACTAAATATTCAGAAGTAGATTGTTATTCCTTCTTCTTAGTCTGTCTTTGTCTGGAAGCTAATCCGAAACCTGTCCACCTTGGGTGACCCTTCTGGTATTTAAAATACAGGTGGCATAGCATCCAACACCACAGCAACTCACAAGCCACTAGAGTACAACAAACTGACAGATAAAAAGTGGACAAGCAACCTACAGAAATCAAAAGACACATTGCATTAGGCAAATTTACTGCAAAAGATTAACTTAAAGTATTTAAGAGAAAAAATATCACTTTGAGAACTAAGTTATGCCTAACCCATTTCATGAGATTTTCAATAGCCTCTTTTGCATGTGAGAGCTGACAATTAATGAGTAAGACAGTAGAACTATTGATGAATGCAATCTACCATGCAAATAACAAAAAGGAAAATAATCACATGATCCTATGGATTGATGTAGAAAAATAATTTGAAAAATTCCAACATCGATTCCTGATAAAAACACTCAACAAATTAAGAATTGAAGGGAACTTCCTCAATATAATTAAGAGCATACTTACAAAACCAACAGCCTACATTATTCTCAATGGAGAGAAACTGAAAGCGTTCTCTCGGCATCAGAAACCAGACAGGGTTGACTTTGTCAACCCTTCTATTCAATATTGTCTTGCAAGACTTAGCCAGAGCTATACAGCAAGATTGTATCAAGATGGTGGATCGGGTAGACGTGAAGTGAGGAGCTCCATCAATAACAACACAGAATACCGGGCCAAGCAGACTCAGGGGATGGTGCTGGAACTCTGAACCGCATGTAAAGGAATATTTAGAGGATTGGAAGGCTTACAGCTGGCGGAATTTGTAGGAGAATCAAGAAATCCATTGCTTTCTAGTTCAAGACACTCAGCTGTTCCTGGAGCCACCATCTTGGGAGAGAACAAGTGGGGGAAGGATCAGAGCAGCCACAAACACCTGAAAGAACTGAGGAGATACTAGGACATTCTTATTTTATTTATTTATTTATTGGTATCTGCTTATTATTCATTGGTCTATCCCTGACTGTGAAACTCCATTCTGGTAACTAGAGGGGATACCTGAGAGAATTGAAACCCCACCCCTGGAGGATTCTACTATGCATGTGCACAGATGTCCTCGAAATTTAAAGTGACAGTTTCAACATAAAGCCAAATGGCCACCATTCATTTGTCTGTCGTGCTGTGGTGGCTTGAGTTGCTGTGATTCTGAGGGCTATGCCAATGGTATTTTAAATAACCAGCAGGGTCATCCATGGTGGACAGGTTTCAGATGAGCTTCCAGACAAAGACAAACTAGGAAGAAAGAGTGATGAACTATTTCCGAATCTTTAGTCACTGAAAACCTTATGAATAGCAGAGAAACACTGTCAGATACAATGCCGGAAAACGGGCCCCTCAGGTTGGAAGGCACTCAAAATGCAACTGGGGAAGAGATGCCACCTCAAAGTAGAGTTGAACATGATGATGCGAATGGAGTTAAGCTCATGGGAGAAAAGCCCACAGAACCTTCATTTGCTGATGGGGCACAACTCAAATTGAAGAGAAACAGCTGTAAACATCCACTGAAAATCGAAACATGGAATGTATGAAGTATAAATCTGGGAAAATTGGAAGTTGTCAAAAATAAAATGGAAGGCATAAACATCGATATCTTAGGCATTAGTGAGCTGAAATGGACTGGTATTGGCCATTTTGAATTTGATGACCCCATGATTTACTATGCCAGGAATGACAAATTGAAAAGGAATGGTGTTACATTCATTGTCAAAAAGAACACATCCAGATCAGTCATGAGGTACAATGCTGTATGTGATACGATAATAGCCATGAGCCTACGGGGAAGACAACTTAATACCACTATTATTCAAATTTATGCACCAATCACTAAAGCCAGTGAGGATGAAATAGAAGAATTCTACCAACTTCTTCAATCTGAAATCAATCAAACATGCAGTCAAGATATATTGCTCATTACTATTAATTGGAATGCAAAGGTTGGGAGCAAAGAGGAAGGACCAGTAGTTGGAAAATATGGCCTTGGTGATATAAATGATGTTTGAGAACGCATGATAGAATTCTGCAAAACTAATGGTTTGTTCATTTAAAATACCTTCTTTAGACAGCATAACAGATGACTATACACATGGACCTTGCCAGATGGAACACATACAAATCAAATTGAGTACATCTGTGGAAAGAGAAGATGGAATAGCTCCATATCATCAGTGAAAACAAGGCCAGGGGCAGATTGTGGAACAGATCATCAATTAGTCTATGCAAATTTAAACTGAAACTTAAGTAAATGAAAACAAGTCCACGAGAGCCAAAATATGACCTTTGATATATCCCTCCTGAATTTAGAGATCATCTGAAGAACAGATTTGATACATTAAACACTAAAGACCGAAGACCAGAAGAGTTGTGGGTTGACATCAAGAACATCATACGTGAAGAAAGCAAAAAGTCATTAAGAAGACAAGAAAGAAGGAAAAGGTCAAAATGGATGTCAGGAGAGACTCTGAAATTGATCTCCAGTGTAGAGATGCTAAAGCAAATGGAAGAAATGAGGAGGTCCAAGAGCTGAACAGATATTTCAAAGATCAGCTTGAGAAGATAAAGCCAAATATAATGTGCAAAGATTTGGAATCAGAAAACCAAAAAGGAAGAACATGCTCAACATTTCTCAAGCTGGGGGAACTGAAGAAAAAAGTCAAGCCTCGTCTTTTGTCATTGAAAGATTCTCTGGGCAAATTATTGAATGATGCAGAAAGCATCAAGAGATGGAAGGAATACACAGAGTCACTGTACCAAAAGGAAATGGTTTATGTCCAACCATTTCAAGAGGTACCATATGATCAAGAGCCAATGATACTCAGGGAGGAAGTCCAAATTGAATTGAAGGAATTGGCGAAGAAGAAGGCACCAAGAATTGATGGAATAAAAATTGAACATTTTCAAGAAAGTGAGGTGGCAAAGAAGGCACTCACTCATCAATCTGGCCGATTGATTGGAAGAGATCCATATTTGTGCCCATTCCAAAGAGATGACCCAACAGAATGCGGAAATCATAGGACAATCTCTTTGATATCTCAAGCGAGTGAAGTTTTGCTAAAGGTAATACAGAAACGGCTACAATAATACATTGACAGAGAACTTCCAGAGGTTCAAGCTGGATTCAGAAGAGGCCATGGAACCCTAAATATCATTGCTGATACCTGATGGCTCTTGGCTGAAGCCAGAGAATATCAGAAAGATGTTTACCTGTGCTTTATTGACTTGACATAGGCTTTTGATTGTGTGGATCATGACAAGCTATGGACAACATTGCGAAGTATGAATATTCCAGAACACTTAATTGTACTCATGAGGAATCTGTACCTGGACCAAGAGGCAGTTGTTCGAACAGAGCATGGTAACACTGTATGTTTTAAAATTAAGAAAGGTGTGCGACAAGGTTGTATTCCTTCACGATACTTCTTCAACCTGTATGATGAGTAAATAATACATGAAGCTGGGTTCTATGAAGAAAAACTTGGCATCAGGATTGGGGGAAGACTCATTAACAACCTGTGAAATGCAGATGATACAACCTTGCTTGCTGAAAGTGAAGACGACTTAAAATATTTACTGATGAAGATCAAAGAGCACAACCTTCAATATGTATTACATCTCAATGTCAAGAAAACAAAAATCCTCACCACTGGACCAATAAACAACAGTCTTTTCAACGGAGAAAAGATTGAAGTTGTCAAGGACTTCATTCTTCTTGGATCAACTATCAACACTCATGGAAGCAGCAGTCAAGAAATCAGACGACGTATTGCATTAGGCAAATCTGCTGCACAGGAACTTTTTAAAGTGTTGAAGAGCAAAGATGTCAGCTTGAGGACTAAGGTAAGTGTTGAAGAGCAAAGATGTCAGCTTGAGGACTAAGGTGCGCCTGACCCAAGCCATTGTATTTTCAATAACCTCATATTGATGCGAAAGCTGGACAGTGAATAAGGAAGATCATAAAAGAATTGATGCCTTTGAATTATGGTGTTGGAGGAGAATACTAAAAGTGCTATGGACTGCCAAAAGAACCAATAGATCTGTTTTGGAGGAGGTGCAGCCAGAGTGCTCCTTTGAAGCCAAGATGACCAAACTTCATCTCTTATATTTTGGACATGTTTTCAGGATGGAACAGTCACTAGAGAAGGATATCATGCTTGGTAAAATGGAGGGTCAGAGAAAAAGAGGAAGATCCCCAACGAGATGAATTGGCCAGGTGGCAGTATCGATGGACTCACGTGTGGAAACAGTAGTGGGGTTGGCCTGGGATAGGACATTGTTTCATTCTGCTGTGCATAGGGTCGCAAAAAGGTAGAGGACAGTAAATGTTGGCAAGGATGTGAAGAGACTGGGACCCTCCTACATTGCTGGTGGGTTTGCACAATGGTCCACCCACTCTGAAAACAATATGGCGCTTCCTCAGAAAGTTGGAAATAGAAATACCTTATGATCCAGCAATTCCTGTACTTGGTATTTATCCACAAGAAATACGAGCCATAATAAGAGTAGATATATGCACACAAATGTTCATAGCTGCACTATTCACAATAGCAAAAAGATGGAGACAGTCTAAGTGCCCATGAATGGAAGAATGGATAAACAAACTTTGATACATACACACAATGGAATATTATGCTAACTTGAAGAATAACAAGGAAGCTGCAATGCCACCACATAGCATGGATGAACCTTGAGGACATTAAACTGAGTGAAATTTGTCAGTCACAGAAGGAGAAATACTGCATAGGACCATTATTAAAAAGCTTAAGGAAAAGTACCCATACTAAGGGGAAAATGAAATCTTTGCTGGTTACTGTGGTTTATGGGTGGGGCGAAGGGAGATAAGGGAAGGTGGAGCATACGGTAGGGAATAGACATAGGATAGTGTGGATGCTGGGTGGGGGAATATACAAGAAAGGGGAAGAGAATGGAAGAACAAGGAGAATGGGATAACAGACAGGTTTGAATGCACTAAGTTGGACAGAGGTTAATATTGATATGTGTTCAACCTTGGAACAACAGGGCTCTGGGATACAGGGATTGAGGCATGGTTTGAATGGGTAAAAGAGAAGAAAAATGTTAAGATGCTTGGCTTTTGTATCTTGGTTTCCCTTGTCTACTATTATAAAACAGACACTTGAGGGGGAGAGGAAATAATAGCCCGAAACATCACCATAGAAAACTTGTATGTCTGTCTTCAGCCTATAACTGATTGTTGTTGCTGTTGTTAGGTGCCATCGAGTCAATACCAACTCCTAGCAACCTTCTGCACAGCAGAACGAACCACCACCTGATCCTGGGCCAACGTCATTATTGTTGCCACGTTTGAGTCCATTGATGTTGCCACTTTGCCAATCCATCTTGCTGGGGGTGTTCTTTTAATCTGACCCTCCACCCTAACAAACTTGATATCCTTTTCCAGTGACTGGTCCCTCCTGACAATATGTCTGAAGTATAAGACACAAAGTTTGGGTGTCCTGGCCTCCAAGGAGCACTCTGGCTGCACTTCTTCCAATACAGATCTGTTTGTTCTTTTGGCATCCCATGTCACTTTCAATATTCTCCTCCAACACCATAACTCAAAAGCATCAATAAGTTTTCCTTATTCATTGTCCAGCTTTCACATGCATATGAGGTTACTGAAAATACCATGGCTTGGGTCAGGTGCACCTTAGTCCTCAAGCTGACATCTTTGCTCTTCAATACTTTAAAAAGATCTTGTGCAGCAGATTTGCCTAATTAAATACGTTGTTTGATTTCTTGACTGCTGCTTCCATGAGTGTTGCTAGTTGATCCAAGAAGAATGAAGTCCTTTACAACTTCAATCTTTTCTCCATTGATAAGAATGTTGTTTATTGGTCCAGTGGTGAGGATTTTTGTTTTCTTTACATTGAGATGCAATCCACACTGAAGGCTGTGCTCTTTGATCTTCATCAGTAAATGTTTTAAGTCCTTTTTACTTTCAGCAAGCAAAGTTGTATCATCTGCATATCGCAGGTTGTTAATGAGTCTTCTTCCAATCCTTATGCCATGTTTTTTTTCATATAACCCAGATTCTCAGATTATTTGCTCAGTATACATGTTGCATAAGTCCAGGTCTACTTCTAGGTAATTTGTCTCAGGCATTTTATCTTTTTTCTGGCCACGTGCTGATGTGTTCATCTGCTTTTGCTTCTTGGACATGTTTAATTTTTATCTGTGGCTTTAATACTTAATTGAGTATGTGTTTTGGTAATTTTTTTTTATGCTTTCTGATTGCTTCCAGGAACAGGTGATCAGGATGTGGGCTTCACTTTTTATTCTTCTTATTGCTTAACGCAGAGTAACTTTCACAGGTGTTGTCTGTTTCCCTGTTATATAGCAGCTGGTATTGGTTCTTGCCTGGGTTTTGGTATTTTATAGAGTGTAATTGTAGCTTGGCTATATGGCAGCAGTTGCTGACTTTTCTTGTGTAATATAGGGATACAAAGAGTCCTCCAAAGGCAGAAGGGGGGGGTCATATAAGAGCAAAACAACACCAATGGGGAAAAAAAGCAGTACCAACAAAATCAAGACTGAATACTGCAGCCTCTAATCACAGAAAAGGCGAGAGGAGGGAGAGAAGAAAAAGAAAGTAAAAAAATCTGTGGCTTAATATGAGTATGGCTTTAATGTCCTAAGTTCCTGCCTTCATAGCTGCCTGAGAGGTTCCAAATTGCCAGTGTTGGCTGTTATGCTATACCTCAGGCTACAATCCAACCTTTGGCTTGTTTTGCCTTTAAACTCTCTTTTCCTCCCTTCAGGCCTCTCCTATTCTTTCCCATGATTAAAAAAAAAAAAAAAAAAAAAAAAACAGAACAAAAAGGAAACATATTAAAAGTTCAAGGCCTCCACTTGGGCTGAGTATCTGTGCGCATGTCTGGCAGAACAACCCACCAGCGGTGAGGGTGGGGGTGGTGTCCACTCAGCTCATGCTGTCCCTCTATTCACCAGAATGGAGGTGGCCAAACAGTGAGCGTGCCAATTACCAAAGAAAAAAAGAAAATCAGAACAAAGCAAAACTGACAAAGTATATTGTCCACCTTTGTCCCAAGGTTCCTGTGGCATTTTTCTGTGGTGTTTCTGCTTCCCCTGTTCCATCTTGCTGCTGGTCTTGCCCAGAATGTCGGCTCAGGCCTCCGAGCCCTGCCCGGCAGATTCAAAAGTGGGCAATTTTTTACTTCAGCTTCAAACTCCCCAAGCTATAAGCCTTCAAACCTTTAAAATATTCCTATCTCTGTGGTTCCGAGTTTTGGAGCTCTGCCCTGGATCTGCTCTGCCTGGTATTCTGTGTTATTGCTGACAGCGACCTTCACTGCACCTCCGCCCTAGCCGCCATCAAGCCCCGCAGTTCTTTGCAATTTTAGTAAATAAAAACATTTATGACTGTGAAGATCTGGAAGGGCAATGAGGAAGAGAAAATTATAACTTAATCTAGAAACATGGATAGACATTTGACAGTGTATGTCTGGAGTCAGATTTGGGATTAGTCAATGAGGAAGGAACATAGGCAAAAAGAACAGAATGATTAGAGAGCAAAAATCATTTAATACTCAGGGTAACAAGGAAGTTTGAGTTTATATGGGGAACTTTGGTGATCATAAACTAAGGTTGTCAACTAAAAGACAATTTCTCTGGATCCCAATTCATATACGATTTATTTTATTATCATTTTTTAAATTACTAGTTCAGGCTTTCACTTTTTTCAGCCTAAGCAAATACTATCCTGCTCTGAGAACTGCAGAGGGCAGTGTTACTCTTGCTACTGGGAATCAGAAACTAAAACACAGTTTCATACATTCTAAACAGTTGCCTCTCATAGACATCACTGGAATTGTTCTACAGATAGCCAAAGCAATTAATAAATTTTGTCAAATGATTACTAAAGTTGTTTTGTTTTGTATTATTGACAAAACTCTGGTTGGTTGACTTATAATTTCTCTTTTCAGACCAATTAGATGATATTTTGCTTACTGTCTGATATCCCATTGTGAAAACTGATTAGATTTTGAATAAGTATTATGTCATAGGCAAATAAATGGCTACCTGGTGAGATAATACCAATGAAGTTTATATAGTGAGTTAAAGGAGGACACCAGAACAATGGATTAATTGTGGCTCAAGAATCTGTCATTTTTGTGAAAATTGGGGAAGGGTTTGCATTGAAAATGTATCAAGATATTTTTGTTTTGATTTCAAGCTGGTTGATGGCATTTTCTCATTTCATTTGGTTTTGTTATAACAGTTTAACACAGCTACAGATTTCCATAAATCAAACCATTTGCTTCTTTTATAAATAATGATTATTTAAATTCCTAAGTATTTTCATATGAATTTGAGTTATGGTGCTGGAAAACAATACTAAAAGTACTGTGAACTGACAAAAGAACAGACAAATCTATGTTGGAAGAAGTACAGCCAGAATGCTGCTTAGAATCCAGGATGACAAGACTTCATCTCTCATATTTGGGACAGGTTATCAGGAGGGAGAAGTCCATATAAATGACACTGAATACATTAGTATCCTCATTTTATGGAAACTCAGAGTAGGTTGTCTATTCAAAGATATAAAGCTAGGAAAAAAATAAAACCTAGATTTATCATTGATGAACCCATTGGCAGTTCTACTATGCATACTATCACCTTTAATTTAATAAACTTTAACATTCTATCAGGTTGGGGAAAGAGTCTTACAACTTACAACTCTTATTGCTGTACATATCCTAATTAATTGAGAATGCATGCTTGTCAATACAATGATTATTTTTCGTCACTGGTTACAGAAACCTCTAAAATGAGTGTAAAAGCTACACACCAGAAAAGGGCTCTGGGTATTTTTTATTGCTATTATTAATAGGGTTAATTAGAGAAATGAAGGTACCATTTTAGTTGCAGTTGTAGGGCATTTTGAGCTGTAATTACAAAATGTAATTCACTTGCAATGAACTGAAACAAAATATGCCACTGGAAAGGAAAAGGTGTTAAAAAATGGATAATCTTTTATTGTTGGAAGTTATGATGCTTGTTTTAGTAATTAGTATATCCGGCACATAAAAATGTATTTATAATGGAAAATGCCAACTTAGAATGGAGTGAATATATCTCTATTTAAATTGTTCTCCATCTAATAATCTCCTTCATCCTGTGAAAGGTGCAATTCTGACAATATCTTGTGATATTAAATCTTTCATTTAGAACAAACAAGATGGAGGATCAGGTGGAAGTGCACTAAAGGAGCTCTGCCAGCAACAACACAGAAAACCCAACCAAGCAGGCTCAGGGGATGGTCCCAGAACTCTGAACCACATATAAAGAATATTTAGAAGGTTGGAAGACTTACAGCTGAGGAAATTTGTGGCAGAAGCAAGAAATCCATTGCTTTCTAGTCTGGGATGCTCAACTGATCCAGGCGGCGCCATCTTGTGTGAGACCAAAAGGGGGAAGGACCAGAGGGCCACAGACGCCTGGAAGAAGTGCAGAGATAAAGGTGTGGACATTCTTTTCTCTTGGTAGTTTGTTGGTGACCGCAAGAACTGAGATGCTGAGGCCCTGTGTCATGGCCGAAAATCCAACACGAAGGCCCTCCTCAGGATTAGGCATGGACCCTGAGGGCCAAAGAAAGTGACCTCCTGATGTCCCAGGTTCATTGGTTTTTGCGTACTCACTGATGTGCTACCTCTGTATAATTTTCGTTGGTCTTATTATTCATTCTATGCTTCTAACTCCAGTAATTGTAGCTTCTGAGAAAATGGTTTCTTATGTGCCTCTCTTAATGTCTCCACTGTGTTGGCAGTGCGTAAGGTCCTGGGAACAAATCTCTCTGAGGAACAAGCTCTGGCCACCTGGCAAGCATGTCAAAAC
>NW_006408685.1:7507769-7516305 GCF_000296735.1 Chrysochloris asiatica
AGAAGAAGAAGAAGAAGAAGAAGAAGAAGAAGAAGAAGAAGAAGAAGAAGAAGAAGAAGAAGAAGAAGAAGAAGAAGAAGAAGAAGAAGGAGAAAGAAAAGACAGAAATGGATGTTAGCCAAGGAGCTCACAAGGTGGTGCAGGAGGCATGCGACCACCGAGTTCTTGACCCTAGATGGATTTCCTATTGGCCTAGATGTTATATTCAGGGAACTCAATCTGACAATAGTTTGAGGAGGCCCTTGATGTAACAAGTTTCAGTGTCTTTTAGGACCACAGGACAGCTGGAGGTTATGTGACGTGTTCTGAGGGTTTCTGCTAGAATAATGCTGGTCTGGTAGTTCTGTGGGTTCTGTGGGTCTGGAGTCAAGCCCTCCTCAAGCTGACCCCCACCTTACATTGGCATGACTCCCAACCACTGGGCTCCAAACTGCAGGAGATCCAGGTCTCTGCTGGAGGTAGATGGGAATAGAAGCTAGTCATACCTCTGGTCACCAGGGAATCATGAGGAAAAAGAAGGAATCACACCTTTCCTGTCACCTGTGTGAATCTACTCTGCTAGCCCACCTTCTGCAGAAAGGCTAACCTTTCATTATTCCAATATTCATTCTAGCAACCCAATAAGTGTATCTGCTTATATATACACAGTTCTTTGTAACTGTAATATTTTATGCGTGTTTTATTGCTAACTTCTCAAATAGACATTGCTCCCCCCACCTCAGGAACTAGGGTTTGATGGGAAGGGAGGAGTTATGTCTCAATAAATACATCCAGTATTCCAGTTGCTAGCTATTTCTAGTTCTTCTGTTGATCCTATAGGAGTTGCATGAACTCTTCAGAGGAGCGTTTTTCTTTTCCTTTTCAAGGTTCTATACTTCAGTGACTGGTTGCATAGGTCAAGAATATGTAAAAAGTATTAATAAATAAATATACAATAACTGAAAAAAAGCTAAAGTGGATAAAGAGAAACACTGTTAACTGATGGTACATGGATGGGATTATAAAACATGTAATGAAACAAGGTATATGATTTGTTGAATGTAAAACTGATGATATGCCCTGTAAACTTTCACTCAATCCACATTAAAAACCTTAAAAAAAAAATCTTTCATTTAAGGAGCATCAAAGCATTCCTGAGGTATTCTTAAAAAAGGACAGGAGCCTGGAAGGCGAGAATACAAATAAAATACACTTTACATTTATTTAAATGAATGCAAAATATTGTGAAACTGTATCTTAGAGATAATTCCCAATGTATGATTAAAAAAAACAACATTGACTTGTATTCACAAATAATGGAACATGCTTACCACAAACCCCAAATAATAAGCATTTAAATGATTTATATGTCCTTATAATGAAGACTCTCATTCATAAGTTTTGACTTATGAATGTCCTTGCTTTTTAAAAATAACTTTTATTTACCAAATCACATTTGAACATCTTGGGATAAGGAGAAAATTCAAAACAAAACAAAAACCATTGTCATCTTTCTCTTCCATTCTAATTTTACAGAAATAATTAAGTGTTTTCTTCCAGTAACATTTTGAAAAGTCTACAGTTAGATTGTATGGTTGGGATTATTCTTATAACAGTATTCCATAAATAATGAGATGACTTATAAATATTTGTGGAGAAACTACAATAAAATAATTTCAAAATGTATCACCAAGTAATTATACCACCTCCTCACTTATCGATATGATTAGGTTACAAAGATTGAGTTGTTAAATGAAATCACCATTATGTGAAAATGGAGAATGATCACATCAGATCACAAAATGGATCATTAAACAAATGCAAATTACATCGTTATATAACTGTCAAATTACATCATTATGCAACTATTAACTCAGTGAGATACTGGCCTAGACAAATTGACACATAATCAGTGCTACTCTCACCTTTTACCTTGACATTCATTACTACTAGACGTATATTGCTAATGTGCATAATAGAAAGCTAGTATTATTTATTACTTATTTACTATTACTGCAAATCCAAAATGTTGCATAATGAGATAGTAAGTAAGGAGAGATTGTAAATGATTGATGTGTTATAGATAGAATGGGATTATTTAAGAATGGTAGCATAAATATTGGTAAACAGCTTCTAAAAACACATAGAAAAGTCAATTTGAATATGGATAGTTCATTGATCTTTCTGGTATTAACTTATCTACAGTTTCAGGTTTTCTTCAGATTACTTATAGTACAGAAAATGCAACATGTGTAAAACTTGTCTGTATAAAGTTGTTAAGGTAAATATTTTTAAAACGATGAAAATGATGGAAAGTGCAGGAGTAATTCAAGAATTAAAATGAGTAAAGGTAAATTCTGTTAAATTATGCTAAAAAGAGGGAATCACAAACATTGTAATTAAATGAAGTATGTGATTTGTTCAACATAAAACTGATGATCTGTTTTGCAAACTTCACTCAATTAACTATAAGAGGTTTAATAAAAACTGTGCTTGGGACTTCCGGTTTGTGGGCAGGAGAAACAGAGACAGGCAGCCAAGGCTCCTCGGTGGAGGCGTGAAAAACACAGAGAAGGCACTTTGTCAGAATAGTTCCAGAGCTTTAGATCTAATATAAAGTGGGGGCATCTGTTTTCGGCCCCCAACTGTGGAGAAATCTAACTGTGGCAGGAATAAATGGCGTTTTTGTAATCAACCAGAACACTACCTGTGGCCCCCAGCCTGAGCGGAGATCAGAGGGTGGGGCTACAGCCAGGCTGACACAGCGCTAAAGCCACAGAGCATGTTGTGTAAAAGAGGTGTGATGACTTTTTTTTTTTTTTTAACTTTTCTTTCCTCCTCTCCCCTGTTGCTCTTTCTCTGCCCAGCACATCAAAAAATAATATATCATGACCAAGTGGGATTCATATAAGAGATGCGAGGATGGTTCAACATTAGAAAAAAAATCAATGTAATCCACCATACAATAAGAAAAAGGAGAAGAAACACATGATCACATCGATTGATGCAGAAAAAGCATTTAACAAAAATCCAACATCTATTTCTGACACAAACACTCAACAAAGTAGGAATTGAAGGGAAATTCCTCAACATAATTAAGAGCATATATACAAAACCAACAACCAACATTACTCTCAATAGAGAGAAACTGAACGTCTTCCCTTTGTGAACAGGAACCAGACAAGGATGCCTTTATTACCACTCATATTCAATATTGTGTTCAAAGTCTTAGCCAGAGCTATAAGACAGGATAGGAAATTAAAGACATTCAAATTGGCAAAGAAGGAATAAAACTCTCTATTTGCAGGTGTTGTGATCCTATACATAGAAAACTCCAAAGACAGAACAAAAAAATAACAACAACAAAAAAAAAACCTCCTGGCCCTCATTGGAAGATTCACCAAAGTGGCAGGGTACAAGATCAACATACAAAAATCAGTTGGATTCCTCTATACTAATAATGATTGTGCTGAAAAGGAAATTATGAAAGCCATACCATTTACAATAGCTGCCCAAAGGTTGAAATATTAAATAATAAATATAACCAGAAAAACAAAGGACTTATACAAAGAAAACTACAAAATACTATTACAAGAAACCACAAAAGATTTACACAAATGGAAGAATACACCATGCTTCTGGATAGGAAGATTTAACATTGTGAAAATATCAATACTACACAAAGCAATCTACACTTATAATGCAATCACAATCCAGTTCCAATGACGTTCTTCAAAGAGATGGAAAAAACAATTACAAACTTTGTATGGAATGTAAAGAGACCCAGGATAAGCAAAGCACTGCTTAAGAAGAAAAACAAAGTTGGAAGCCTCTCACTCCCTGATTTCAAAATGTTCTTTACAGCTACAGTGGTCAAAGTAGCCAGGTATTTGTACAATGAAAGACACATACATCAATGGAACCGAATCAAGAATCCAGAAATTAACCCATCCACATACAGCCAATTGATCTTTGATGAAGGATCTAAGTGCATTGCATGGGGAGTAGATAGTCTCTTCAACAGATGGTGCTGGCAAAACTAGAAATCAATATGCAAAATATTGAAACAATATCTTTACCTCAAGTCATATACAAAAACAAACTCAGCATGGATTAAAGACCTAAATGTGAATTCATATTTATAAAGATCATCAATGAAAAAATAGGGACAGATTTAAAGTCTCTAAAACAAAGCAAACAGACTACCAAACATTCTGAAAATGCGCAAACAACAGAAGACAAAACAGACGATTGGGATATACTAAAAATTAGAAACTTATGTGCATCAAAAGACTTCATCATGAGAGTAAAAAGGGAGCCTGCAGAATGGTAAAAAAATGTTTTGCAACGACGTATCAGACAAGGGAATTAATTCAAATATAAATAGGGACTACAACATCTTTACAAGAAAAAGACAAATAAACCCAATAAAAAATGGACACAGGACGTGAACCAAACTGACGCTTCATTAAGGAAAACATTCAGACAGCCAACAAACACATGAAGAAATCACGATCATTAGCCATTATTAAGTGCCATCAAGTTGATCCCGACCCATATTGACTCTGCGTAGGGTTTCTGAACTGCTGACTTTGCAGTTCAAACAGCTTTGCAGTCTGAAACATTAACCCACAGCACCACACAAGCACTCCAAGACTGAAACTCAAAGGGAATACAAGAGCAGACATGAAAGCTTTCTGGTGATCACGTTGGTCTACTGGTTAGTGGAAATGGGGGGAAAGCAGCAATTAAGAGGTGGGCTGAGTCCAATCAAGTTGCATAGATCCCCATCTACCTGGAGTATGATGAGAACTGATTGGCCCAGAGTACAGTGAGACCTGGGAATTCCTGGACAAGGACATGGCCATGGAGGGATAGAGCTGAGAGTGAAGCATCCAGCTGATATGAAGTGAGGGTGACGAAATTTGCAGATAGTGCCCATTGAACCTAGCTTCAATGGGTGGCTGTTCAGAACTCGACCAGAGGAAGGAAAAAAAAAAAAAAAAAAGATTTTTTTTTTAAAAGAAAACATGTAAATTGTTATAATCTGATAAACTTGACGTATACTTAATGGATGTAGTAGCTTAAAATACTAACCAAGAGGGAAAGAATCTTTACAGCAAGGATCATTCTCATCCCTTGTGTACACACAGTTGATAGGGGTGGGCAACTTATACATTGACTACCTAAAATGGAGGTGGGAAAGCTGTAAAGGCACAAAGTGACCTTCTTACACATTTCCAAGAGGGGGTTTAGATTCCAAGTTTGTGGGGGAAGGTAGAATCCCCACTGAGTGGTTTTTATCCTGTCTAGAGGAGTCCTGGTGTGGTGCTATGGGTTAATGCGCCAGAATGCAAAGTCGTTTGAACTGCAAGTTCCGTGGTTCAAGCTCACCAGCTGCTCCTTGGAAACTCTATACAGGGTCGCTATGGGTCGGAATTGACTCAACAGCACTTAACAATAACAGACAGGTCTAGTGAAAGGAGATGGGGACAAGACTCTCATGATTCAATAGTGAGTAATTGTTATCCTGACTAATTGTGATTGTCACAACTGTAAAAGTAGAAGTTTTGTAGCAAAAAGGGGTGAGTGGTCGATCTTACTGTGCCCAGAGCAGAGGACCCTGGGACCATCAAAGGAGAAGAGTTGGACACTAGAGATGGAGGCAGAGATGATGACATGGAAGGACGGAGCAGCTGAGGACTCTAGACTCACAGAAGGAGAGTGTGCATGCAACAGGGGGGCAAGCTTGCAGGGTGTGCTCTTTCCTTTGGTTGTTTGAATGATTGTATATTCCTAAATGCTTTGGTGCACATCTAAAAAGCAAACAAAAACAGAAGGAATAGTAGCAAATACTGTTGAATGATGAAGCATGTAAAGGATTGTAATCATTGAAATGAAAGAGATACGATAGGATGCATGTAAAACTGCTGTTCCCCCATGTAAACTATCACTCAATTCACAATAAAAACTTAAAAAAAAAAAAAAAAGCTTAAGAAATAATACCCATACTAAAAGGGGAAGAAAAAAAAAAATTTTTTTCATTACCAGTGATGGAGGGGGAAGGGGCGGTAAAGCACAGAGTAGGGTAGGGGATTAGGGGATAGACACCTCGTAGTTCTTGTGTTGGGGAAGGCAATACACAAAAGGGGGAGGTGAATGAAAGAACAAGGTAGATAGGGGAACTCTGAGGCAAGTTAGAATGGCTAAATGGGATAGAGGTAAATGGCAATGTATGCTCAACCTTGGAACAACAGGGCCCTGTGATACAGGGATGGAGGCATAATCTGAATGAGTTAAAGAGGGGAAATAATGTTAAGATGCTTGACTGTCTTACGAATCTTGGTTTCCCTTGCCTACTATTGTAACATAGACACTTGAGTGAATACAATAGAAAGGAATATCAAAAAATATGATTACAGAAACTTTTAAGCCCGTCTTTAGCCTATAACTGATTGAAATACCTAAAAGGGGTTCTAGAACTTTCCCAGAAAATAGGCTTACTGTGGAGCCTTTGTAGTGTATAGGACCTTAGATGGAATCCTGAGCCTCATCCAGGCTTCTGAGGTGGAACACAACCCCCTTGAAAGGACATGCAGACCAGCCTAGAATAGCTAGAAGAACAGAAGATACTTCTCAAAAGGAAAACTGACAGGTAAAATCCAAAAATAAAAAGAACAGTCTGATGGGCTACTACAAGAACAAGTTGTTCACCAGGGATATATCAAGACAAGCAATCAAGTCCCTCCAGGACAAACTCCTCTTCAATATTGAAACTCTAAGAGAACACATAGCACGCATTTAAGCTAGCTGGTAACCACATTGGGCTGTTGTTGAGTGGAAGAGGGGGAAAGGCAACAATGAAACAATGGACTGAGTTTGACCATTTTCCATAGACTTGGGTCCACCTGGAGATGAGAGAGAGAAGAGAAACGGCTGGTTGGTCAGAAGTGAGAGGAATCCTGGGAACTCCTGAAGTCAAGGAAAGAGCCCAGAGTGTCTCGAGCTGAGAGAGAAGCATCTAGCTGATATGAAGTGAGTGGAGATGCACAAGATTGTCCAAACTTGTAAATAATACCTATTCAACCTAGCTTCAATGACTTGAAGATCAGAATTTGACTTTGTTGTTGTTAGGTGCCATCTAATCAGTACTGACCCATAGCGACCTTATGCACAGCAGAACAAATCACTGCCTGATCCTGGCCCAACCTCACTATTGTTGCCACGTTTGAGTCCATCGATGCTGCCACTTGGCCAATCCATCTCATTGGGGGTCTTCTTCTTTTTCTCTGACTCTCCATATTACCAAGCATGATATCCTTCTCCAGCAACTGCTCCCTCCTGACAATGTGTCCAAAGTATGAGAGAGCAAGTTTGGTTATCTCGGCCTCTAAGGAACACTCTGGCTGCACTTTTTCCAAAATGAATCTATTGGTACTTTTGGTAGCCCATGGCACTTTTAGTATTCTCCTCCAACACCATAATTCAAAGGCATCAATTCTTCTACAGTCTTCCTTATTCACTGTCCAGCTTTCACATCCATGTGAGGTTACTGAAAACACCATTTCTTGGGTCAGGTGCACCTTAGTTCTCCAACTGACATCTTTGCTTTTCAACACTTTAAAAAGGTATGCAGCAGATTTGTTCAATGCAATATGTCGTTTGATCTCTTGACTGCTGCTTCCGTGAGTGATGATAGTTGATCCAAGAAGAATGAAGTCCTTGACAACTTCAATCTTTTTCTCCATTGATAAGAATGTTGTTTATTGGTCCAGTGTTGAGGATTTTTGTTTTCTTTGAATTGAGATGCAATCAATACCAAAGGCTGTGCTTTTGGATCTTCATCAGTAAATGTTTAAAGTCTTCACTTTCAGCTAGCAAGGTTGTATAATCTGCATATTGCAGGTTGTTAATGAGTCTTCCTCCAATCCTGATGCCATGCTTTTCTTCATAGAACCCAGCTTCTCGTATGATTTGCTCAGCATACACGTTGAATAAGAATGGTGAAAGAATACAACCTTGTCACACACATTCTTAATTTTAAAACATTCAGTGTTCCCATGCTCTGTTCAAACAACTGCCTCTCGATCAAGGTACAGATTCCTCATAAGCACAATTAAGTGTTCTGGAATACTCATATTCCTCAATAATGTCCATCGCTTGTCATGATCCACACAATTGAAAGCTTTTGCATAGGCAATAAAGCACAGGTAAACATCTTTCTGATATTCTCTGCTTTCAGCCAAAATCCATCGGACATCAGCAATGATATCTCTCGTTCCACGGCCTCTTCTGAATCCAACTTGAACCTCTGGAAGTTCTCTGACAATGTATGATTGTAGCCGTTTCTGTATTACCTTTAGTAAAACTTTACTCACATGAGATATCAACGAGATTCTCTGATGATTTCTGGATTCTGTTGGGTCACCTCTCTTTGGAATGGGCACAAATATGGATCTCTTCCAGTCAGTCGGCCAGATAGTTGTCTTCCAAATTTCTTGGCAGAGATGAGTGAGTGCCTCCTTTCTTGAAAGATTTCAATTTTTATTCCATCAAT
>NW_006408685.1:7516405-7517723 GCF_000296735.1 Chrysochloris asiatica
ATGTCTCCACTGTGTTGGCAGTGCGTAAGGTCCTGGGAACAAATCTCTCTGAGGAACAAGCTCTGGCCACCTGGCAAGCATGTCAAAACTGTTCTTTATCAAGTTATTCAGTTATGTTTGATATTAACTTAATACATGAGCTCTTGATATCCATGTACAATATTAAAACCAAAACCTCTTCTAAAGCCGAGGTAGTAAAAGATCCAAAAGCAGGTTTTCTGGGATTACGCAGGGAGACTCGAGAGAGAAACTGCCCTGGGTATTCACTCAAGGTAGATTGGTAAATTCCGGGAGTATTGGTTAAAGAATAATAGTGGCATCCCCCTCAAACTGTCCCCAGGTGTAAACAGATTAACCTAGATGTTCTGCTTCCTCCTGAAAGCTTAAGCCATGTAGCTGAAACAGTTTGACTCCCTTCAGACCTTTTAAATCCTTTTCACCTTTACCCATTAGGAATTAAGTGCTATAGGTATATTAATTAGCCTTGAGAAACCGCACGTCGCTACCTTAGGTGATTTAAGACTAAAAAGTAATTTATAACAGTTTGCTTGAAATTTTGGAAAATTAAGAATGTTAGATTATTAAGACAATTTATGATGTATATTTTAGAATTTGTTCCTGTAAGTCATTGTGTCCTGTTTTGAATGATTAGTCACATTTCATTTCTGTACCCTGTCTTATCTGAATAATCACCTTCTTCCTTTTTGCAAAATCCCTCCCTGAAAAAATAAAATACGTATGCAGATTGAATGCTGCCTGCATTTACTGCCTGCAGTGCAATGCTTCCTGCAATGCAGGGTCTGCCTGCCTGTTTTGCATACACTCTGGTCTCAGAGTGTCTCTTTTTTTCTCTCGTTGTGTCTTTGTGTGTATTCTTTCTCTATTTATTTTGCCGCCAGATCTCCCTACTTAGTGAACCGAACTTCCCTGTCGAGGCAGGTCCCCGACAGTAGTTGTTCACTGGTCCCTTGTTGTCTGTGCAACTTCATTCTGGTGACTATAGGGTTGCCTGAGCTAGGGGGCACCCCAGTCCCACCCTTGGAGGGTTCTATTATGCATGCACACAGATCAACTTGAAATTTAAAGAAACAGTTTCCAATTAAAACCAAACGCCCAGCCACAGCTGGCCCTGAACTGTTTGCAACTAGAAAAAAGGCCTGAACAGGGATTGTGGAGTGGGGCAAGCAGACAAAAAAGGAAAGGAGCTGAAAATTAAATCCTAAGTTACATAAAAACAGCCAACAGTGGCATCTTGAAAATTTTCAAGAAGAAGAGTGAAAAGGGAAGCCCATTTCCTGATCACATCTACCTGGAGGCA
>NW_006408685.1:7519298-7519854 GCF_000296735.1 Chrysochloris asiatica
GATGTTCTTGATGTCATCCCACAACACTTCTGGTCTTCGGTCTTTAGTGTTTAATGTATCAAATCTGTTCTTCAGATGATCTCTAAATTCAGGTGAGATATATTCAAAGTCATATTTTGGCTCTTGCGGACTTGTTTTCATTTTCTTCAATTTCAGTTTGAATTTGCATATGAGTAATTGATGGTCTGTTCCACAGTCTGCCCAGGCCTTGTTTTGAGTGATGATATGGAGCTTTTCCATCTTCTCTTTCCACAGATGTAGTCAATGATTTCTATGTATTCCATCTGGCGAGGTCCATGTGTATAGTTGTCTCTTATGCTGTCTAAAGAAGTATTTGAAATGAACAAATCATTGGTTTTGCAGAATTCTATCGTGTAATCTCCAGCATAATTTCTATCACCTAGGGCATATTTTCCAACTACTGATCCTTCCTCTTTGCTTCCAACCTTTGCAATCCAATCACCAGTAATGATCAATACATCTTGATTTCATGTTTGATCAATTTCAGATTGAAGAAGTTGGTAGAATTCTTCTATTTCATCCTCACTGACTTTAG
>NW_006408685.1:7520795-7524999 GCF_000296735.1 Chrysochloris asiatica
TAGGCTTTAGGAAAATATCACATTTATCTGTGGATTATCAAAAGCTCCGTGTATTAATTTAATATATATAACTGAATATTAAGATGAAAGCAATTTGCCATTAACTGCCAGTGGCCTCATTTGTTACACTGGCCCTATAGGGCCTGGAACCTCTGACTAGTCTTACACGGTCCGCAACAAATCCATGTGGTTGTCAGATACAAAATGGCCAATACCAATCCATTTCAGCTCACTAATGCCTAAGATATCAATGTTTCTGTGTGCCCTTTCATTTTTTAAAACTTCCAATTGTGCCAGGTTCATGTTTCGTACATTTCATGTTCTGATTTTCAATGGATGTTTACAGCTCTTTCTCTTCATTTTGACTTTTGCCCCATAGGCAGGCTTTTCTCCCACAAGCTTTACTCCATTTGTGTTACAAAGGTCCACTCTACTTTGAGGAGGCAGCTCTTCTCCAGTCGCATTTTGAGTGCCTTCCAACCTGAGGGGCTCTTTTTCTGGCAGTATATCTGACAGTGTTTCTCTGCTATTTATAAGGTTTTCAGTGAGTAAAGATTCAAAAGTAGTTCATCACTCTTTCTTCCTAGTCTGTCTTTGTCTGGAAGCTCATCTGAAGCCTGTCCAGCATCGGTGACCCCGCTGGTTATTTCATATACTGGTGGCATAGTTTTCAGAATCATAGTAACTCACAAGCCACCAGAGTATGACAAACTGACAGATGAGTGTTGGCTGTTTGGTTTTAAGTGGAAACTGTCACTTTAAATTTCAAGGAGATCTGTGTGCATACGTAGTAGAACCCTCCAGGGGTCGTGATGGGGTATCCATTCCCTCAGGCATCCCCTCTAGTCACCAGAATGGAGGTGCACAGACAGCAAGAGACCAATGAACAGATACCCCCCAAAAAATGAATGTCCACACCTGTATCTCTGCAATTCTGTCTGGCATTCATGGCTGTTCTGATCCTTCCCCCACTTGGTCTCTCAAGATGGTGGCTCTGGGAGTAGCTGAGTGTCTTGAATTAGAAAGCAATAGATTTCTTGATTCTGCTACAAATTCCCTAAGCTCTAAACCTTCCAATCTTCTAAATATTCCTTTATATGTGGTTCAGAGTTCTAACATCATCCCCTGAGCCTGCTTGGCCTGGTATTCTGTATTGTTGATGTACAGCGACCCTATAAAGGGTTTCTGAGGCTTTAAATCTTTATGAGAGATCAGAAAGCCTCATCTTTCCACCGTGGAACCGCTGGTAGTTTCGAACTCTACTAGAGGTAGGTACAAAAAAAAAAAAAAAAGTTTTTGATAAAGGGAACAAGTGTGAACCTTAAGGTCAGCGGTTCGAAACTACCAGCGGCTCCATGGGAGAAAGATGAGGATTTCTACTCCTGTAAAGATTTACACCCTCAGAAACCCTGTACAGCGTCGCTATGGGTCGGAACCGACTCAACAGCACTTAACAACAACAACAACAAACCTATACTTATGAATGGTTCAAAATATCAAGTGAGAGGGAAGGAGTCTTCACATCAAGTATCAATCCTAACTTCTCTGTATACAGGGTAGATAGGGATGGGCAACTTAGATATTGGCTATCTAAAATGAGGAGGGGGGGAGGTGGCTATAAAGACACGAAGTTACTGGCTTACAAGTTTTCAAGGGGAGTTTAATTTCAGAATGTGCTTGACAAGTAAGAATCCCTACTGAAAAGTTTTCATCCTGTCTATACAGGTCTGGTAAAAAGATATGTAGATATGATTCTTATGATTCAATAGTGAATGATTGTTAACATGACTAATTGTGACTGCCATAACTATAAAGGTAGAAGTTTTGTACCACAAAGGGGGAGCGGTAAATCTTACAGTCCAGAAACAGTGGACCCTTGGATCATCAAGAGAGAAGAGCATGAGAAGCAGTGACACCAGAGATGGATTCAGAGATGAGATCACCGAGAAATAGAGAAGCTGAGAACCCTAGACTAATGGAAAGAGAAAGGCTGTGTGCTTGCGAACAGGTGGCAGGCTTGCAGAATGTACCCATTGGTTGTTTATGTGATTATATATTCCAAACTGTTTTTGTGTACATCCAAAGGACAAACAAAACAAAACAAACACACTAGCAAAACAGAGGGAATAGAAACAAATACTGTTGAATGATGATGCATGGAGATTATAATCATTGCAATGAAATGATGAGTGTAAAACTGATGTTCTACCATGTAAACTATCACTCAATTAACAATAAAAACTTAAAAAAATTAATTAACTGTCTCCATATAATAATTTTAATGTATTATTTCAGTAATAGTGAAGTAATGTGAGCATTATAAGAATCCAGGAGTCTAAAATAAACATATTCAAATAACATTTCAGTAAAACAAAACAACAAAACAGCAACAACGAAAGATATATTGTAAAACAGCAACAACGAAAGATATATTGTAAGTTACTGGCAATTAGAATGCAAAGGTTGGAAACAAAGAGGAAGGATCAGTAGTTGGAAAATATGGCCTTGGTAATAGAAACAATGCTGTCCATCACATGGTAGAAATAATACTGACAATTGAACAATAAAGTATTGCAAGATCAATGACTTCTTCATTGCAGATACATTTTTAAACAATATAAAGGATGACTATACCCGTGGACCACATGAGATGGAATATACAGAAATCAAATCGACTATATATGTGGTAAGAGATGGTAGAAAAACTCCATATTGTCAGTCAAATCAAGGCCAAGGGCAGACTGTGGAACAGACCGTCAATTGTTTATAATCAAGTTTAGGCTGAAGCTGAAGAAAATTAAGATAAGCCCATGAGAGTGAAAATGCAAACTTGAATATATCCCATCTGAATTTACAGAGCATCTAAAGAACAGATTTGATGCATTATACACTAAAGGCCAAAGACCAGAAGAGTTGTGGGGTGACATGAAGAACATAATACAGGAAAAAAGCAAAAGGTCATTAAGAAGACAAGAAAGAAGGAAAAAAAAAACCCCAAACTAGATGTTATAAAAGACTCTGAAACTTGTTCTCCAGAATAGAGATGTTAAAATAAATGAAAGAAATGAAGAAGTACAAGAGTTGAACAGAAATTTTCAAATGTCAGCTTGAGAAGACATTCACAAATGTAATAAAATGTATAAAGGCCTGGATTTAGGAAACCAAAAGGGAAGAACACCCACAGTATTTCTCAAACTGAGGGATCTGAAGAAAAAATATTTAACCTTGTCTTGAAGTATTGAAAGATTCTATGGGCAAAAGATTGAATGATGCAGTAAGTATCAAAATAAGATGGAAGGAATACATAAACTCACTGTTCTGAAAAGAAACAATCTATGTTGAGCCATTTCAGGAGGTATCATATGATCAAGTTCTTACTCATAGCAACCTTGTATAGATTTTTCAAGGAGTGCTTGATGAGTTTGAACTGATGACCTTGAGACTCAAATTGACCTTGCAGTAGAGTGCTTATCTTATAGCACCACACCAGCATTAATAGCAAAGTTCAAAATAGCAGAGAACAAATGCTGGAAGAGTGTGGGAAGACTAGAATCCTCATGAATGCCTGGTGGTACTGTAAAATGATATGACCACTATCGAAAGCAGTGTGGCAATTTCTCAAAAAGTTGGAAATAGAAATACCATATAATCCAGCAATCCCTCTACTTTGCATATATCCTAGAGTAATAAGAGCCACAGCATTAGTAGATATAGGCCAATCCATGTTCATTGTAGCACTATTCATAACAGCAAAAAGATGAAAACAACCAATAGATGTATAAATGATAGAAAATGTACACAGAATGTCATATCCTAGGACAGAAACTCTGTATTTTTGCCATGTTTATAGCATGCTCAATGAATTCCAAAGACAGAGAAGTTTTTAATGAATTGTCTAAAAAGGAAAAAACATATACATTTTGTTGTTGTTGTTGTCAGGTGCCATCGAGTCAGAACCGACTCATAGCGACCCCATGTACAGCAGAACGAAAGAATGGCCGATCCTGGGCCAACCTCACTACCGCTGCCACACTTAATGCCATCAATAATGCCACCTGGCCAATCCATCTCTTTGGGGGAGGATCACTCTGGCTGCACTTCTTCTAAAACAGATCTATTGGTTCTTTTGGCAGTCCATGGCACTTTTAGTATTCTCCTCCAACACCACAATTCAAAGGCATCAATTCTTCTACCATCTTCCTTA
>NW_006408685.1:7527254-7532507 GCF_000296735.1 Chrysochloris asiatica
TTTTTCATTCCCTGCATAGTAAACCATGTGGTTGTCAGATTCAAAATGGCCAATATCAGTCCATTTCAGCTCACTAATGCCTAAGATATCGATGTTGATGCATTCCATTTCATTTTTGATAACTTCCAATTTTCCCAGATTCATACTTTGTACATTCCATGTTCCAATTTTCAGTGGATGTTTACAGCTGTTTCTCTTCATTTTAAGTCGTGGTCCATCAGCAAATGAAGGTTCTGTGCGCTTTTATCCCGTGAGCTTAACTCTATTTACGTCATCATGGTCAACTCTACTTTAAGGAGGCATTTTTTTTCCCAGTCACATTCTGAGTGCCTTTCCACCTTCCGGTCCTGTATCTGACAGTGTTTCTCTGCTACTCATAGAGTTTTCAGTGATTAGTGATTCACAAGTAGTTTGTCACTCTTTCTTCCTAGTCTGTCTTTGTTTGGAAGCTCATCTGAAACCTGTCCATCATGGGTGACCCTGCTGGTTATTTAAAATACCAGTGGCAGAGCCCTAAGAATCATAGCAACTCAATCCACCACAGCACGACAGACAAACGAGTGGTGGCTGTTTTGGTTTATGTCGATACTGTCACTTTAAATTTCGATGTCAATCTCAATACAATCCTGATACAATCAAGATACAATCAATATATTCTATCCTGATACTATCAATCCTTATTCAATCAAGACACTCTCTCCCAAGATGGTGGCTCTGGGAATAGCTGAATGTCTTGATCCAGAAAACAATGGATTTCTGGATTCTCCTGCAAATTCCCCAGCAATAAACCCTCCAAACCTCCAAACATACCTTTATATTTGTTTCAGAGTTCCAACACCATCTTGTGAGCCCTCTTGGCCTGGTATTCCGTGTTGTTGTTGGCAGAGCTCCTCACTACACATCTACCCGATCCACCATCTTGAAGGTGCAAGGCCTGGTAGTGTAGTGGTTAAGAATCTGGCTGCGAACCCCACAGTCAGCAGATCAAATCCAACAGGCCCTCTGTGGGAGAGAGATGAGTCTATCTGCTCCTTGCAGTTAAAACAGCCTTGGAGTCTGGCACATTAACCCCCAGCACCACACCAGGACTCAGAATCTCGCTGCTCGAAGATCTCACTGCTCGAAGATCTCACTGCTCAAAGATCTTGCTGCTCGAAGATCTCACTCCCTCAAACACATGAAAGTAAAATTCACATATTTTCAAACTACTCTGTATCAGAGGGATAAGAGGTCTACAATGAAAACTACAAAAATATGTCAACAATCATTCCTTCCACAGAACTCTATTATTTCTCATTTGAGTTTAATAATTCATTGAAATGGCCACACAGAACTCAGAAATCTTATTTAAAAATATAAAGTTTATTAGGGAATTCAACAAGTGATAATTCAGGGTCAGCAATGTTCACAACACAGATCTTCCATCATGTCACTCTTTCTCTATAGTGCCCATAGACAAGCCTCTGTCTGGCCCTAGGACTCTTGGCCTATCCTCTGCCTTGCTTATACAATGTTAAAAATTTTTTTTAGCATTGCTGTAAATGCCCAAAGAGCAAACTCAGTGGGCCTAAAAGCCCACTACTCTTTAAAGCACTCTGGGTCTTGACTCTGCTGCTGCCACGTTTCTGAACTTCTCTTGCACTATTCTTGTGCCACAGTTCTCCTGATTGAGGAGGTTAAATGTACAGGGATACTTGAGCCCACAAGACACACTTCATTCTGGTTTCTTATTCCTTATTTTTAATGAGATCCCCCTTTCTGCTTCTGAATTGGCTAATGGCATGCACATGTTGGATTTCTCAATTTTTACAATTATATTGTTAAATTTATACATTTTTTTACAATTATTTTGTTATAACAATCATATTGTTAAGAGGCTTAATTACAATTAATGCTGTGAACCATCACTCACAACTGAATCTTCTAATCCTTTAAGCATCATTGCCCACCTTCTCTTACTCAATTGCTCATATACAAGTTCAACCTGAAGCTGAAGAAAATTTAAACATGTCCGTGACAACCAAAATATGACCTTGAACATATGCCACCTGAATTTAGAGATAATCTCTAGAACATATTTAATACATTAGATACCAATGGCCAACGACCAGGCATCAAGGATATCATATGAAGAAAGCAAAATGTCATAAAAACACAGTAAAGAAAAAAAAGACTAAAATGGATGTCAGAAGAGACTCTGAAACTTGCTCTTGAACATAGAGAAGCTAAAACAACTGGAAAAAAAAAGGGATTAAAAGAACTAAATTAAAAAAAAAATAAACAAAGGACAGCTTGAGAAGACAAAGTACAACAATGAAATGTGCAAAGACCTGATTTTAGGAAACTGAAAGCAAACAAAATACTCAGCATTTCTCAAGCTGAAAGAACTGAAGAAAAAATTCAAGACTAGTGTTGCAATTTTTTAAATGGAGCTTTTATTATGAATTGAGTGATAGTTTACATGGCAGAACATTTGTTTAGCACTCAAAGCAATCCTATTTTGTTTCACTGCAATGGTTACAATTCCCTCCATGTGCCACCAGTAAACAGTATTTACTTGTATTCCTGCTTTTGTTTTTGTTTAGGTGGACACAAAAACACACAGAAATATATAATTATTTAAACAGCCAAGGGGCACATTTTGCAAGCAGCACACAGCCAGCACACAGCCATTCTCTTTCCATGAGTAGAGTCCTCTGCTGCTGTATCTCTCCATGCCATCATCTCTGCCTCCATATCTGGTGTTATAGCTTCTCTGGATAGGATCCCATGTTCCATTCATGCTCTTCTCTCTTGATGATCCTAAGGTCTTCTGTTCCTGGAATGTAAGATTAACTATTCCGCCCTTTTTGTTACACAACTTCTACCTTAACAGGTGTGACAATTGCAGTTAGTCATGGTAACAATTACTACTGAATCAAAAGAATCCTATCCCCATTTCCTTTAAACGTAACCATCTAGACAAAATGAAAACTTGTCAGTGGGGATTCTATCTTCTCCTGCATGCTCTGAAATTAAACTCCTTGTTGAAAACTTGTAAGTCAGCCACTTCGTGCCTTTATAGCCCTTGCCCCATTTTTGGTAGCTAATGTCTAAGTTGCCCATTCCTATCAACCTTGTATATTAAGTGGATAGGTTTGATTCTTGATGTGAAGACTCCTTCCCTCTTTTTTGAGCTACTACATTTATAAGCAAAGGTCAAGGTCATCAAATTGTAGCAATCTACACTTGCTTCCTATATCAAACTCTTTATCCTTCTCTACTCGAGTTCTGATCATCAAGCCATCCAAGGTAGATCAAATGGGTACCATCTGCAAGATTTGGCATTCTTGTTTGCTTCCCCCTCTTCCTATCAGTTGGATGCTACATTCTCAACTCTAGTGGTTTAGGTCAATTGTCATGGAATCAGGAGTTCCTAGGCCTCCTCAAACTTTTGACCAACCAGCCCTTTCTCTTCTCTCATTCATCTCAAGTTCAAACTCAGCCCATGTCTTCATTAATACCTTCTGCCCCTTCCTCTCATAAGTTGACCAATGCAGTCACCAGCGAGCATACAAGCCTGCACCTGTGTTTCCTTTGAGTTTCAGTCTTTGAGGGGCGGGGGTTATACTGAAGGGACATGATTGTTTGCCTTAATGGTTCCCAGGTGGATAACTTGCTTTTTATTGTAATAGCTAAACAGTTTGCCTCTAGCCACTATGGGTAGGTCTGCATGTCCTTTCCAGTGGGGATATCCCAACTTTTTTATAGGGCTCAGGATTCTACCTAAGGCTTTATACTCTACAAGGGCTCCACAAGAAACCTATTTCACTGGACAAGTTCTAGAACTCCTTTTAGACTTTCCAATCACTTATATGCTGAAAATGTTTCTGTAATCATAATACATGTTATTCTTTTCTATACCATTCAAGTGTGTAATTTGCAATAGTAGACAAGGGAAACCAATATCCATAACAAAATCAATCATATTAACATTATTTACCTATTCAGTTAATGTCTCGATCCTTGTATTACAGAGTCCTATTGTTCCAAGATTGAACATCCGTCACAATTTACATCTGTTCCATTTAACCCACACAAATGTTTTTACTTGTTCCCCTGTATTCCTTGTTCTTCCACCCCTCCCCCTTATTGTGTATTGCTCTCCCCTTCTTTGTATACTGTTCTCCCCTTCAGCCAAGCTGTCATGTTACTATACCCAAACTGTGACTTACTGTCTCCTCCTTCCCACCAGTGATAACCAACCATGAAGTGTTTTTCTTTTTTATTCTTTTTAGTATGGACATCTTTACTTAAGCTTTTACAATAATTGTCTTATGCAATAGTTATCCTTTTGTGAACTGTCAAACATCATAACATTATTTCCTCTCCTTTACGCAGTCAGCCTGTGTCTCTATTCCCATAATATGTTGTTGTGTTGTGATGTGCCATAGAGCCGGTTCCAACTCATAGTGACCCTGTACAGAGTTTCTGAGGCTGTAAATCTTTATGGGAGCAGGAAGCCTCATCTTTATCCCGTGGAACAGCTGGTAGTTTTGAACTGCTGACCATGAGGTTTGCAGCCCAATTCATAACAACTACGCTACCAGAGCTCCTTTTCCCCATAGTATAGAGCCTTGTTATTCCAAGGCTGTGCAAACATCATAGTCTATCTCTATTCCATTTATCCAATGTATACCTTCTAGAGTCTTTTACTATCTTCCCCATTTCTTGTGTATTGCCCTTCCTTTCCTATTTATTATGCTTCCTGTTCCTTAACCTGTGAGTTACAGTCCACTTCCTCCCACCCCTGGTAACACTCAAAGAATTATTCTTTTAGTATGGAAATCCTCTCTTAAGTTTTTACAATAATGATTTTATGCAATATCTGTCCTTTGGTGCCTGAATAATTTCCCTCAGCATTATGTCCTCAAGGCTCATCCATGTTATGTGGTGTTTTGCACCTTCATCATTATTCTTCAAGGTAGTGTAGTATTCCATTGTGTGTATGTATCAGAACTTATTTATCCATTCTTCCATTGGTGGGCACTTCGGTTGTCTCCAGATTTTTGCTATTATGAGTAGTCTTGCAATGAACATTGGTGTGCACAAATCCACTCATATTTTCACGCACATTTCTTGTGGATATATACTAAAAAAAAGAATTGCTGGATCATAAGGTATTTATAATGGAAGGAATAAACAGAATCATTGTACCAAAAGGAAATGGTTAATGTTCAACCATTTCAAGAGATACCATATGAACAAGAGCCA
>NW_006408685.1:7533882-7536325 GCF_000296735.1 Chrysochloris asiatica
GAGAAAAAAAGGAAGACCTCTAACGAGATGGATTGGCCAGGTGGCATCATTGATGGACTCAACTGTGGCAGCGGTAGTGAGGTTGGCCCAGGATCGGACATTGTTTTGTTCTGCTGTGCATGGGGTCGCTATGAGTCGGTCCCAACTCGATGTCACCTGACAACAACAACAACAAAGGTATTTATATTTTCAGCTTTCTGAGGAAGTGCCACACCATTCTCCAGAGTGGTTGAATAAGTTTGCAGTCCCACCAGAAATGTAGGAGGGTCCCAGTCTCCACATCCTCACCAGAATTTATTGTCCTCTGCTTTTTTGAACTTCACTGTTACTGCTGGTGTGAGATGATATCTCGTTTTTGTTTTGATTTGCATCACTCTGTTGGCTAATGATGGAGTTCTGGCGTGGTGCTGTTGGTTAATGCGTCAGACTGCAATTTCATTTTAACTGCAAGATTGGTGGTTCAAGCTCACCAGCCGCTCCTTGGAAACCCTATATAGGGTTGCTATGGGTCAGAACCAACTTGACGGCACTTAACAACAACAATGGCTAATAATTGTGCACATTTTTTTTTTCCAAATGTTTGCTGCAAGAATGTCTTCCTTGGTGAAGTGTGTATTCAGGTCTTGTGCTCATTTTTTAATTGGATTGTCTTTTTCTTGTAGATGTGTTTTAGTTTCCTATAAATTTTAGTGATTAGTTCATAATGTGTTTGTGCAAAATATTTTTCCCAATTAGTGGGCTGCCTTTTAATTTTTTTGATGAATTTTTTTAAATGTACATACATTTCTGTTTTTTAGTATGCCCAGCCATCTAATTTGTCCTCTCTTTGTGTGTTTTTGCCATGTTTGATAGTCTATGTATGTCATATATTAGCAGCCTTAAGTTTGTTGTTATTTTTTCATTGATAATCTTTATAGTTCTGGGATTTACATTTATGTTTTTAATCCATGTTGAGCTAGTTTTCATATATGGTGTGAGTTATAGGTCTTGTTTCTTGCTTGTGCAAATCGATTTCTAGTTTTGCCAGTACCATTTGTTGAAAAGACTATGTCTTTCCTGTTTAATGCAGTTTGGTTCTTTGCTGAAGATCAGTTGACTGTATGTAGATGGATTTACTTCCTGGTTGTCAATTCTGTACCATTGACCCATGTGTATTTCATTGTACCAATACCTGGCTGTTTTGACCACTGTGGTCGTGTTGCAAATTCTGAGGTCTGGAAGTGTCAGGCCTCTCAGTTTGTTCTATTTCTTAAGCAGTGCTTTGCTTATATGAGGTCTCTTTTCTTTCCAAATGAAATTTGTGGTTGTTTTTCCTATCTCTTCAAAGAATGTTGTTGGAATCTGGATTAGGATTGGACTATACCTGTAGTTTGCTCTGAGTGGTATTGACATTTTCACAAAGTTAAGTCTTCCTATCCATGAGCATGGTATATTTTTCCATTTTTAAAGCTTTTATTGTGAGTTGAGTAGTAGTTTACATGGGTAAACATAGATGTTGCACTCAATTAAGCCTGTTTAACAGTATTTACCTATATTCCCACTTTTGTTGTCATTGTTGTTTTTGATGAACACAAAAACATGCAGAAATATATAATCGTTTAAACAGCCACAGGGCACATTTTGCAAGCCAACATCCTGGTCATCAGCACACAGCCTTTCCCTTTCCATGAGTCTAGAGTCTTATGCTGCTCCATATCTCCATGCCATTATTTCTGCTTCCATCTGTAGTGTCGCTGCTTCTCTGGTTAGGATTCCATGTTCAGTCATGCTCTTCTCTCTTCATGGCCCTATGGACCTCTCTTCCTGGAATGTAAGTTTAACTATTCCCCTCTTTTTTTTTACACATCTACATTTACAGTTGTGACAATTGCAATTATTCATGATAACAATTACTCACTATTGAATTAAAAGAATCCTATCCCCATCTCTTTTAACCATAGTCAGCTAGACAAGATGAAAACTTGTCAGTGGGGATTCTGCCTTCCCCCATTTGTTCTGAAACTAAACTCCCTCTTGAAAACTTGTAAGACAAACATGTCATGCCTTTATAGAAACCCAACCCCCCTCCGTTTTAGGTAGCCAATGTCTAAGTTGCCCATCCTGATCAACCCTGTGTACTGAGGGGATAAGCAAGAGGGAATGCCCCATCTTAGAAGGTCCTGGATGGGGCTCATCATTCCACCTAAGGTCGCATACACTACAAAGGTTTCACAAGAAGCCTCTTGTTCTCAGAAGTTTCTAGAACTCCTTTTAGGTATTTCAATCAGCTATAGGCTGAAGAAGAGTTTACAAGTTTTCTGTAATCTTGTTTCCCCATATTCGTTTCTATCACACTAGTATCTATTTTATAATAATAGTCAAGGGAAACCAATATACATAAGACAGTCAAGCATCTTAACATTATGTCCACTCTTTTACTGATTCAGACTTCATCTCAGTACCT
>NW_006408685.1:7536463-7539700 GCF_000296735.1 Chrysochloris asiatica
CAGACATATTGTCAGGTGGGACCAATCGCTGGAGAAGGATATCATGTTTGGTAAGGTGGAGGGTCAAAGAAAAAGAGGAAGACCCCCTCCCCCAGTGAGATGGATTGGCAAAGTGGCAGCATCAATGGACTGAAGCATGGCAACAATTGTGAGGTTGGCCCAGGACTAGGCAGTGTTTTGTTCTGTTGTGCATACGGTCACTATGAGTCAGTACCGACTCGCTGGCACCTAACAACAACAATTTATTTCTGTCCCATTTAGCCCATGCAAATTTACCTAAGTGTTCCCCATCTCCCTTATTGTCTAATTATTCTCCCCTTTCTTTTGCATTGCTATCTCATCCCTTGTATATTACCCTTCTCAACACCTGACCTATGATATGACTACCCCCCAAGCATCTACTGTCCTCTCCATCCCACCCCTAGTAACCAACAAGGATTTTTTTTTTCTTTTAGTATCTGGCAGAGGCCATACCAGCAAGGAACTGAACGGTGGGGAACCCTACGCATGAAGGACTCATTGTTAAGCAAAGCCACAATGAGTCTTTCCTTGGAAGGCAAGGCCCCGAGGAGAAATCTCATGCGGGTCCCTGTGGTTCCTGTCCCTGCTTTTTATAATTCCTCTTTTTCCCTTTTTTTTATAAGTAAGCTCATTTTTTATTTTTCTTGATTTTATTATTGAAGATTTTAGTAGAATTCTTCAATGATCATAGTAAACATTAAAAATTACATTTAGACACTTTCACACTGTATTCAATCATGTGCAGTTATAAAAATTGTTTTTTACAGTAACAATAAATTTCACCACTAGGAAAAACCACACCAGCTAAAGTACAGCCAGTTCAAGTTTTTCAAGTTGAGATTACACTCAAACATCCTCTATAGTTTTAGCTTGAGACAATAAAAACCTTTAGAGAGTAACTGAACCATGATCAAGAGCAGCAGGAACACAAGTAGAAATTTAACTAGGTGTTTTGGATAAAGAAATTATTAGTATAGGGAAGTTGTTCCGTTTGATTATAAAACTTTAGGTACTTTTTATATTCTTATTTTTAAAGCAATTATGAGTAACTGATATGTGGGGTTAGTTATGGGAAAAATATTTTGTGTGTGAGTAGTGCTTAATGAATCCATAGAATTTAATAGGTGAGGGTAGAAATAGGAGTTAAGATTTAGAATCATGCTTTAAGGTTAACTTGACATTTTAAGGAAGATTAAAAAAAAAGAACAAAGTTACTTAAGGAAATCAGATATTATTAGGGTAGTAGGGAGTATAAGGAAGCAGGATGTCAAGGAAAATATTTTTGATGTTCTTTGATGTAAGTTGAAAGCTCATGAATCATAAACAATGTAATCACTGAATAGATTATACTGTAAAGAAATTGATTGCTATGAAATCATTGTGTATTGTAACAGTATATAAGAAGCTGAAAAAAATAAGTAAAGGAGCAACATCTGAGAGCAACATCTAAGACTCAAAACGACCCATTGACTCCGTGTATTTCATTTCGCCGACTCCACATCCCCCTTCGAGAACCTCCTAATAATTTGCCAAGGCTGATCCCTAGCAAGTATCCATATCTTTATATAAGCTTTACAGTAATGATCTTACACAATATTTGTCCTTTTGTGACTGACTAATTTCACTCAGCATAACGTTCTGAAAGTTAATCAATGTTATGCAGTGTTTTGCAACTTTGTTATTGTTCAAGTTAGAAGAACATTTCATTGTGTGTATATGTAGGAAAAGTTTGCTTATCCATTTTCCATTGATGAGCACCTTGGTTGACTCCATATTTTTGCTATTGTGAATAGTGCTGCAGTAAGCATTGGCACACATATATATAATTTTGTTCTGGCTCATATTTCTTGTGGCTATATACCAAGTAGAGAAATTGCTGAATCACAAGATGTTTCTATATCTAATTTTATTTTTAAAAATTATTGTTGTGAATTGAGTGAAAATTTACAGGGCATATAATCAGTTTTACATTCAACAAATCATACACTTTATTTAATTATAATGATTATAATCCCCTCCATGTACCATTAGGTTGTGTTATTTCTCTCTATTCATTTTAGCTCTCTCTCTCTTTTTTTAAACACTCATGAATATTTAATAATTTAAACCATCAAAGGACACATTCAGCAAGGCGGCCTTCTGGCTGCTAGCTCTAAGTCCCTTTCTTTCCATGAATCTAGAGTACTCAGCTACTTCCTCTCTCCATGTCTCCACCTCTGCCTCCATCTCTGGTGTCACTGCTTCTATGGAAAGGGTACTACATTCTGCTTGTGTGCTTGCTCTTCTCCCTTGATGGTCCAGGGTCCTCTGTTTCTGGACTGCAAGATTAACTATTCCTCCTTTTTTTTTACAAGATTTCTACCTTTACAATTGTGGCAATTGCAATTAATCATAATATCATTACTCACTACTGAATCATAAGAATCTCATCCCCATCGCTTTTTACCAGATCCATCTAGTCAAAATGAAAACTATTCAGTGGGGACTCACTCTTACCTCACACATGCTTAAACTAAACTCCCTCTTGAAACCTTGTAAGCCAGCCATATCAGGCCTTTATCACCCCCTCATTTTAGGTAGCCAATGTCTAGGTTGCCCATCTCTATTTACCTTTTATACAGAGGGCATAGCACTGATCCTTGATGTAAAGACTCCTTCCCTCTCTGTTGGTATTTTAAGCTATTATCTCCATGAGTATAGGTCATGTTCATCAAATTGTAGCAATTTACCCTCATTTCCTTAATAAAAAAATTCTTTTCTCTATTTATTTTTAATGTTCCCCTATCGAGTTCTGATTCCACCATTCGTCTGTCAGTTTGTTATTCTGTGATGGTTTGTTAGTTGCTGTGGTTCTGAAAGCTATGCCACCAGTATTTTAAATATAAGCAGGGTCACCCATGGTAGACACGTTTCAGATGCACTTCCAGACAAAGATGGACGAGGAAGAAGGAATAATGAACTACTTCTGAATATTTAGTCACTGAAACCCTTATGAATAGCAAAGAAACACTGTCAGATACATTGCCAGAAAGTGAGCCCCTCAGGTTAGAAGGCACTCAAAATGCGACTGGGGAAGAGCTGCCTCCTCAAACTAGAGTTGATGGTGATGACACAAATGGAGTAAAGCCCATGGGACCTTCATTTGCTGATTGGACACAACTCAAAATGAAGAGAAACAGCTGTAAATATCCATTGAAAATCAGAACATGGTATGTA
>NW_006408685.1:7540689-7541725 GCF_000296735.1 Chrysochloris asiatica
TCAGAAGAGACACTGAAACTTGCTCTCCAGCATAGAGATGCTAAAGCAAATGGAAGAAATGAGGAGGTACAAGAGCTAAACAGAAAATTTCAAAGATCAGCTCGAGAAAATAAAGCCAAATATTACAACAAAATGTGCAAAGATCTGTAATCAGACAATCAAAAAGAAGAACATGCTCAGCATTTCTCAAGTTGGGGGAACTGAAGAAAAACTTGAAGCCTCAACTTTGTTATTGAAAGACTCTCTGGGCAAATTATTGAATGATGCAGAATGCAGCAAAAGAAGATGGACAGGGTGATGCGGCACTTCCCTGACCAGGCAACCCAGGTAGGGAAGTCTCTGAGGAAAAGGGGCAGAATCGCACATAGGCAACCTCTGTCTAGCAGACAGACAGTTTTTGAACAAACATAAGATCTTATATTTCAACAGGCTGAACTCGTTTTTATAAAAAGATCAAATTGCTGATGAATTACAGGCATTTTAAGCTTTTGCCTGCCTGCACGTGGCTCCTGCTTCGGGGCCCGCGCCCGCACCGGCAAGTGCCTCTGCCCCCTGCAGACACTGGAATGCAGGTCTAGAGCAACCCCACTTAGGAGGCTGCATTTCCAGAGAAAAGGAAAACAAAGCGGATATCAGGAAAATTGGGGTACCCACAGTGCAGAAAGACTAAGAGAGGCATTCTTTATGTCATCAAATATGGACACTACTTCCCTCCACCTATTACCCCAGCTCTCCACAGCCCAGCCTAGACCAGCCCTCTGCCAAGCCACCAAGGCTCAGGAACGCCCAAGGCACAAGCGCGCCACTGAGGCCAAGGCCCTCCTAAGGCCCAGACACTCCCACTGAAGCCAAGGCCCGCCCTGAAGCCCAAACTGCCCACAGACTGGTCACAAAGGCCCAGGCCCAACCAAGGCCCAAATCACATACCCTCTGCTGCCGAGGTCCAGGGCCCCCGAGGCCCAACCCGCCGCGCACCCAGGTTGCTGAGGCCCAGTGGCCCTGAGACCCAACCTGCCCTCCCGAGGCCCAAACCACC